>NC_041383.1:475343194-475424604 GCF_002162155.2 Triticum dicoccoides | reverse complement strand
GGCGTCTCCGGCGCCCCGCGGCCGCGCCGCCGGCGCCGCCCGGCCCCGCCTCCTCCGTGCGCCGCCCCGGCCGGAGCAGCGCCGCCCCGGCCTCGTCCCCTTCGGCAGCCCCTCCCCGAGCTCCATCTCCGGCGACGAACCTCGAAGCCCGCGCGCCCCGGATCCAGATCCAGATCCACAAGGGTTGACTCCTCCCCGAAATTCCACTAAGTCATATTCTGCCATAAATTTGTTGCATCTTCATCGCATCACATCTTCGCACCCGTGGCTCCGTTTCGGGCGTGTAGCATACCTTATTGTTCGTCTTGAAGAGTACATCATTTCATTACATTGAATCATTTACACTTGAGCTCATCTTGATGCCCGAAATGTTGTTGGAAGAGGGCTTCATAATGTTAGTTTCAGATTCTTATCAGAACGAGCTCTTTTGTCATTTTTGCCATGATTGATGTGTGCATCCTATGTATTTGATCCCTAAATGTGTTTTGAACTAGGCTATGTCTTGTTTACAGAGATGCTTACCATGTATTTTTGTGATCAATGTGGTGACTAGCACAAGCATGCAAACTAGGCTTCGTGATAATGCTGTTTTTAGTCCCTGTTCTGCTGTAATTTTGATGCCATGTAAACATGTTGCTACATAGAGATCCATGCATATTTTGAGATACTTCAGTAAGGGTGATTTGAAAACATGGTTATTCTCTATCCATACATGGTCCTGGTTGCAATTATGGAGTAGTCTAGAATCTCATTTTCGTGCTCTACTTTTGCTTCAAAATGTTTCCTGGCAGATTGTTTACATGTTATTCAATTTGACCAAGGTTGTTGTAGTTGATCCGGGTATGCTATGATGTTGTTCTTGCCATGTATAGCTTCTATGCCAAGTCTTCTTGATGGATGTATGCTTAGTTTATCATGAGATGCTCTGTAGTGAGTGCATCGAGCTCACGGAGGTGCCTTCGTAATTATGTCAATGCCACGCTTTGTTTGCTGAATCTGTTAACGAAACTTGCTATGTTTACGTGGGTGCCATCATATTTTCTGATCCTTTTTGGTTTATGGTCAGGGACTTTTGATCTATGCTTTGAGTAGATTAATGCCATGCCTTATTTTGCTATTATAAGTTCGTGTAGCATGTTGATAACCTGCTCTGAACATTGCTTCGTGATGCTTGTTTGAACCTGTTATGATGTGTTTTAGCCGTAGCTCAGTGTTCCTCTTTTGTTAAGCATCTCCTGTAGATCACTGCCATATGTTTTGTTTTTATGTTGGGGTGCTGTAGCATAGTTTCTTGTTGCATGCTAAGTAGCATCGTGCTGTTAATCGCAGCTTTGTGCCATTCTTGTTTTGCTTGCCATTTGCAAACCGTGCATCCGTTCCCGGTGATCTTTATATCGATTTCAACCGAAATCATCTCATCTTTCCAGCGGCATACTTGGTTTGCCAAGTTGATGCCTTGTTCATCCTTTTTCCTCCCGAAGCACGCATATGCATTGCATATCACATCTCGCATATCATGACATGTATTGCATCATGTTGCTTGTGCATTGCACCGTGATTTATTGTGGTTCCTTTGCTTGTGTTCTTGCTTTGGGTAGAGCCGGGAGACGAGTACGTGCACGAGGAACCTGTTGAGAACGCTTACGAGGATCAAGCCTTCGACAACTCTGAGAACCTTGCAGGCAAGATGATCATACCTTCGATATCACTTCTATCTCTGCTTGCTAGTACTCGCTCTATCGCTATGTTAGCTCTACCTGCCATTGTTTACCATGCCTACCTATTGCCATGTCAAACCTCTAACCATCCTGTCCTAGAAACCGTTGATTGGCTATGTCACCGCTTTTGCTTAGCCCCTCTTATAGCATTGTTAGTTGCAGGTGAAGATGAAGTTTGTTCCTGGTCGGAACATGGATATTCTGGGATATCACAATATCTCCTGTTTAATTAATGCACCTTATATACTTGGTAAAGGGTGGAAGGCTCGACCTTATGCCTGGTGACTTGTTCCACTCTTGCCGCCCTAGTTTCCGTCATACCGGTGTTATGTTTCTTGATTTTGCGTTCCTTACATGGTTGGGTGATTTATGGGACACCCTCGACAGTTCGCTTTGAATAAAACTCCTCCAGCAAGGCCCAAACTTGGTTTTACCATTTGCCACCTAAGCCCTTTTCCCTTGGGTTTTCGCGAGCCCAAGGGTCATCTTTATTTACCCCCCGGGCCAGTGCTCCTTCGAGTGTTGGTCCAACCTGAGCGATGTCCGGCGCCCCTTGGGAAACCAGTGTCTATGCCAACCCGATGTCTGGCTCATCCGGTGTGCCCTGAGAACGAGATATGTGCAGCTCCTATCGGGATCTGTCGGCACTTCGGGCGGCTTTGCTGGTCTTGTTTTACCATTGTCGAAATGTTTTGCGAACCGGGATTCCGAGACTGATCGGGTCTTCCTGGGAGAAGGTTTATCCTTCGTTGACCATGAGAGCTTATGATGGGCTAAGTTGGGACACCCCTGCAAGGTATATTATCTTTCGAAAGCCATGCCCGCGGTTATGAGGCAGATGGGAATTTGTTAATGTCCGGTTGTAGATAACTTGACACTTGACTTCATTAAAATGCATCAACCGTGTGTGTAGCCGTGATGGTCTCTTCTCGGCGGAGTCCGGGAAGTGAACACGGTTTGAGTGATGCTTGACGTAAGTAGTTTCAGGATCACTGCTTGATCGCTTCTAGCTTCTCGACCGATGCGTTGCTTCTCTTCTCGCTCTCACTTGCGTATGTTAGCCACCATATATGCTTAGTGCTTGCCGCAACTCCACCATATTACCCCCTTGTCCTACCTATGAGCTTAAATAGTCTTGATCTCGCGGGTGTGAGATTGCTGAGTCCTCGTGACTCACAGATTCTACCAAAACAGATGCAGGTGCCGAGGATACTGGCGCAGATGGCGCAACTGAGCTGAAGTGGGAATTTGATGAGGCCCTTGGTCGTTACTATGTATCGTTTCCAGATGATCAGTAGAGGAGCCCAGTCGGGGCGATCGGGGATCTAGCATTTGGGGTTGTCTTCTTTTCATTTGAACTTGACCGTAGCCGGTCTATGAGTGTATTTGAATGATGTATGATCTTAATTATGTATTGTGTGAAGTGGCAATTGTAAGCCAACTCTCTTTATCCCATTCTTGTTCATTACATGGGATTGTGTGAAGATGACCCTTCTTGCGACAAAACCACCATGCGGTTATGCCTCTAAGTCGTGCTTCGACACGTGGGAGATATAGCCGCATCGTGGGTGTTACAAAGTGGAGCGTGGAAGCGGCATTTACAATATGACCTAGAGATTTGCGAAGTACATACGGATCTGAATATTGCAGACCCGTTGACTAAAACCTCTCTCACAAGCAAAACATGATCAAACCCCAGAACTCATTGAGTATTAATCACATGATGATGTGAACTAGTTTAGTGATACTAGTAAAACTCTTTGGATGTTGGTCACATGGCGATGTGACCTGTGAGTGTTAATCACATGGCGATGTGAACTAGATTATTGACTCTAGTGCAAGTGGGAGACTGTTGGAAATATGCCCTAGAGGCAATAACAAATTAGTTATTATCATTATATTTCCTTGTTCATAATAATCGTTTATTATCCATGCTATAATTGTATTGATAGGACACTTAGATACATGTGTGGGTACATAGACAATACCATGTCCCTAGTAAGCCTCTAGTTGACTAGCTCGTTGATCAATAGATGGTTACAGTTTCCTAACCATGGGCATTGGATGTCGTTGATAACGGGATCACATCATTAGGAGAATGATGTGATGGACAAGACCCAATCCTAAGCCTAGCACAAAGATCGTGTAGTTCGTATGCTAAAGCTTTTCTAATGTCAAGTATCATTTCCTTAGACCATGAGATTGTGCAACTCCCGGATACCGTAGGAATGCTTTGGGTGTACCAAACGTCACAATGTAACTGGGTGGCTATAAAGGTGCACTACAGGTATCTCCGAAAGTGTCTGTTGGGTTGGCACGAATGGAGACTAGGATTTGTCACTCCGTGTGACGGAGAGGTATCTCTGGGCCCACTCAGTAGGACATCATCATAATGTGCACAATGTGACCAAGGGGTTGATCACGGGATGATGTGTTAAGGAATGAGTAAAGAGACTTGCCGGTAATGAGATTGAACAAGGTATCGGGATACCGACGATTGAATCTCGGGCAAGTACTATACCGCTAGACAAAGGGAATTGTATACATGATTGATTGAATCCTCGACATCGTAGTTCATCCGATGAGATCATCGAGGAGCATGTGGGAGCCAACATGGGTATTCAGATCCCGCTTTTGGTTATTGACCGGAGAGGCGTCTCGGTCATGTCTGCATGTCTCCCGAACCCGTAGGGTCTACACACTTAAGGTTCGGTGACGCTAGGGTTGTAGAGATATTAGTATGCAGTAACCCGAAAGTTGTTCGGAGTCCCGGATGAGATCTCGGACGTCACGAGGAGTTCTGGAATGGTCCGGAGGTGAAGAATTATATATAGGAAGTCAAGTTTCGGCCATCGGGAAAGTTTCGGGGGTCACCGGTATTGTACCGGGACCATCGAAAGGGTCCCGGGGGGTCCACCGGGTGGGGCCACCTATCCCGGAGGGCCCCATGGGCTGAAGTGGGAGGGGAACCAGCCCCTGGTGGGCTGGTGCGCCCCCCTTGGGCCCCCCCTGTGCCTAGGGTTGGAAACCCTAGGGGTGGGGGCGCCTCCACCTGGCTTGGGGGGCAAGTTTCCCCTGGCCGCTGCCCCCCTTGGAGATTGGATCTCCTAGGGCCGGCGCCCCCCTAGGGGGCCTATATAAAGAGGGGGGAGGGAGGGCAGCCGCACCCATGCTCTTGACGCCTCCCTCTCCCTCTGCTACACCTCTCCCTCTTGTAGAGCTTGGCGAAGCCCTGCCGAGATCGCTGCTGCATCCACCACCACGCCGTCGTGCTGCTGGATCTTCATCAACCTCTCCGTCCCCCTTGCTGGATCAAGAAGGAGGAGACATCTTCCCAACCATACGTGTGTTGAACGCGGAGGTGCCATCCATTCGGCACTAGGATCTCCGGTGATTTGGATATAGACGAGTACGACTCCCTCAACCCCGTTCTCTTGAACGCTTCCGCTCGCGATCTACAAGGGTATGTAGATGCACTCCTTCCCCTCGTTGCTAGATTACTCCATAGATTGATCTTGGTGATGCGTAGAAAATTTTGATTTTTTGCTACGTTCCCCAACAGTGACATCACGCCGTGGCTCGTCATTATTCAAACCGTTTTCTTAACCTCCTACTACACATCTTGCGAGGAGGTTTTATTGGCATGTCTTGTCGAAGCAGAGATCGTCTCCCCTTATCACGGGATTCCCATCAATACAGGTGTGGTTAACCCAACCGCGCCATTAGCACGGCGCTTGGGGAATAAGTGAGTTTCTTGGGCAAGTGGGGAGGCGCATGATTTCTGCTGCCTTTATAAAGAGACAAGGATTCCCCTTTTTCACCTACGCCTTCTCCTTCCTCTGCTCACCCATTCTCGAGCTCCAACGCCCAAGCTTTCACCTTCTCCGCAAAAACATTCCGAACATGTCCGGAGCGGGAGGCAAGTGGATGGCCTCCTCTGTTATGAATGAGGACATCAAGAAGCTTCGGGAGGCCGGATGTTTGTCCACAGACATCGCGCATCGGCTTCCGACCGAAGGGCGGATCATACCTACCCCAAAACCCTAGGAAAGGGTAGTATTCCTCTCTCACTTCATCCGCGGGCTGGGATTCCCCCTCCACCCGTTCGTCTACAGACTAATGTTCTACTACGGGCTAGACTTCCATGAGTTGGCCCCCAACTCCATCCTCAACATCTCGGCGTTTACCGTCGTGTGCGAGGCCTTCCTCCGCATCACACCCCACTTCGTCCTATGGATGAAGACCTTCAATGTGAAGCCAAAGGTGGTGAGCGGCCAACAAGCGGAGTGCGGAGGCCCCATGGTGGGCAAGATGCCCAATGTTACTTGGCCCGAAGGCTCCTTTGTGGAGACTGTGAAGGGGTGGCAATCGGGGTGGTTCTACATCACCGAGCCGCGCGACACCAACTGGGCAGCGAACCCCGAATTCTGATCCAGCGTCCCCATGCGGCTCACCTCCTGGTAAGAGAAGGGTGTAGCCTGGGGCTCAGCAGAAGAACTGACCGGACTTCAGACATGCGTCCAAAATATGATAAGCAAGAAAATCAAGCTCGTCAACATGGTCCAAGTTATGCTCCTCCATTGGATTCTTCTGTGTCAGAGATGGATTTGCAATTCGTGGGAGTTCGACTCGGCCGAACACCAAACGCTGCGAGAGCTCTTCGGCACGACGCATGAAGACGCCTGGAAGGTGCTCTTCAAAGCTAACGAGGTACCACCGCCCACAGCTGAAGATCGCGGGCTCAGCACAAAACGCCGAGCCAATCTGGTAAGTTTTCATATTTGCAAGATATGCCTTTTACTAGCACATCCGCGGGAGGAATCTAAGCCTCCATGCCAATCGTACAGGCCTGGGTAGTGATAGCGGAGCATATTAAATGTCCGGCTCGGCTACCTGAAGATCCAGAATTGCATCTTCTAAGGAAGATGTTGTTTCCGGCGCCCTATGAGGTGCCGGAGAAGAAAGCTAAGAAGACGGCTCCGGGGACTAGAGATGGTCTCCGGCGCAAGGTTGCACCTGACATGACATCTGAAGACACTAAGACACACTCCTCCAGTGAAGATGATGATGAGGAGGAAATCCCTTCCCCCTACTGGGGGAAGAAAGAAGAGTAAGGCCGCCACGCATGGGGAGGCCGAGGTGTCCAAGAAGGGAAAAACCTTCCTTCCGGACCACTCCACCACAGCCACCAACAACGGCGAGGAGTGGGAACCCAGGGTCAATCCCCTGGCTAAGTCGTAAGTATCCAGACACAATAGTATTTTCGATATGTTTGCTTTATCGTTTCTTGACGTGCCAGACGTGCACCTGCAGTCTGGCCAAATCCATCATCGAGATATCCTCCTCTTCGGAGGGATCGCTAGACCTGTCGGTGATGAACAACAATCCTCTTCCGACATCCTCCTCCCCGAGGGCCGCGGACGACACCGAGGTGTTGTATCGAAGGATACCAGGCCAAGGGGAGACAGTTCTGGAGACGCCTCCCGGCGAAACCCCGGTCACCGGACACATGGGGGGAAAGACCCCCATGGACTGCGATAATGGGGGCCGCAGCCAGTTTGGCCCCCAGCCGAATACGGCTCCGGAAACCCAAGTGGTTCCGGATTTAGGCAGGCAGCCCTTCCCTAAAGAGGGTGAGCCGCCTGTATCGATGACCTCTGTCCATCTAGAGGCACTGGACAGGTTACTAGAAACGCTCTGCAGCGCTTCCATTGATGAAGGACACCGTACTCAGAGAAGGTCCGGTCCGCCAAAAGCAGATTGACTGAAGCCTGCGCTAGCCTTCTAACAGGCTTTAAGGTAAGTAATAAAAATGTGAGAGAATACCACAGTGCAGACAGTAGCCCCTGGTGCTCTGTTTGATGTTCAGAATGAAAAGTTGAACAGAGGATCAAATAATATTCACAGGAGTCTAACATAAGATGTCTATGTGAATAAGCAGGCGTCGCTGCTGGCCGCTGCCGCTCGTACTGCGGAGGTCTCTGGACTAAAGCAGGACCTAGAGCGGACCGAGGGAGAGCTCGTCCTCATGAAGAGGCAGCTGGAGGAAAGTCAAGGTACGCAATACCCTCCTGTATACTTATGAAGGATAAATGATTTCTGCTGATAGAAGTGTCATGAACTTTTATAGGGGCCATGACCGAAGTGGCGGCCCTTAAGAAGGCGCTGGCCGAGGCTGAAGACAAAGCGGCCAAGGAACACGCCGCGTGCGAGAAGCAAGAGGCTCGGGTAAGCGAGGTCCAGCAAGAGCTCCAGGATTTCGTCCAGAAGTACGAGTCCTTGGAGCATGACTCTAAGACTCAAGAGTCTGAGCTTACCAAGGCCCTCCAGAGCGCACAAGACACCAGAGCCGAAGCCCAGAAGGCCCTCCAGGAGATCCAGGCAGCCAAGAAGATTGCGGCGGATAAGGAATTTGTTATGCAAAGCAAGTATGTGAAAGAGACATTCTTTTTACTTACGCGAATTTGGAGTTCTCCAGGAGCATTTGCGGATCTGCCGCGCAGCATATCAGATGCCGCAGAGTTCTACCGAGCTGAAGAAGGGAGCTGAACAGAGAAGTTGTTCTGGTCTCAATATCTTGGGATAGAACATCTGATGCCCTTGAGCGACCAGCTGAAGCAACTAGTCGAGCTGCACAAGGCAGCCGAACTGGCCATGAAGGACCTCATAGTCCGGCTATGGCCTGCCGAGCCTATGCCTAGCAGCTACTTCGGTCTCGTGAAGCGGCTTGTGAGTGCCTGCCCCCAACTTGAAGTCATAAAGCGGTCGCTTTGCATTGAAGGTGCGCAGATGGCCTTTGCCCGTGCAAAGATGCATTGGGCGAAGATGGACGCCACGACGCCGATAACCGAGGGCCACCGAAGGGGAAGGAGCACCGCCGACCCAAAAATTATTATGACAGTGTCCTGAAGGGCTCCCGCCTTGTGATGGAGCAATGTACCAAGGATGTAATCTTTGAATGAATGCATTCGTTTTATCCTGTAATATGAAACAAGTTCATTTGCGCAATATAATGCTTGTTGATTTAAAATTTTACCTCCTGTGTGTGGCCGTTTACAAAATCTGGGAGTTGGCCAGTCGTCGGCTTCTGCCCCCATGTAACTAGTACAGGGGTGTTCGGGATAAATCTAAACACTCTTTATCCAAGTTTTTGGTCCTTTAAGGAGGTGTTTAGCGCAATGAACAAGGCAATTGGACTATACATCTTTATCACTCTCACTTACCCATAGAAGTTCTATAATTTTAAATTTTGGCGTAGCCCCTAGTATTCGGAAGGCCGAACTTGGGGTGCTATACACGCCTAAATCGGACAAAGACCGATTCCTCACATGAAGCGGAAAAAATCCTTAAGGATTTGAAACCTCTCAAACAGCGACCAGCTCTCTCCTCATCATGACAGTCAGTTTTTGGCTTTCTCAACTGCGGTGCTAGTCCAGAAGAACCGGGACACAATCGCAGCAGTTCTCCCTTTACTACCCTAGATGATATAGCGAAACGTAGGGTAGCAAGCACAGGAGCCGGGCAACCCAACTATTGACCCAAGGCATGATTCAGAGCTGATGCATATAATGCTATAACTTCGGGATGACGCACTGTTGAAAGTGTTTGGACTTTCTTGCCGTGTTATGGGGTACACTGAAGCCCCTGGCGAACTGAATGTACCGGAATTTACGGGTGCAATTTGTAATAAATTAACAGCCGAGGAAAAAATGAAGTAATAAGCTGACGTTGCAAATTATTTTCCATTGTTATTTGAGTAATACGTCAAGGCGTATGTATACAATTAGTGCGATAAGCAAATAGGACTATTTGACATGCCCTAACCAAGAGGGAGCTGCGCGTGAGTATGTAAAACAGGTATAGCGATCGTTAGCAGAGACCACCTGGGGATTCCCTTGTATGTCAAAGCTCCTTGCCTCCTTGGTGTATCCGCCCCATGATGGGTCCGATGACCAAGTTATCAGAAGATCCTCAAGAAGAGAGGAACCAGAAAGAAAGAAAAAGGTGAAGGCATGCAGATCCCGGGGCGGTTTGGCCGCATTGTGGACCGCGGTCTAGCTGTGCCTCCGTCTACGCCCATGGTATTT
This sequence comes from Triticum dicoccoides, assembly GCF_002162155.2. Taxonomy (NCBI): domain Eukaryota; kingdom Viridiplantae; phylum Streptophyta; class Magnoliopsida; order Poales; family Poaceae; genus Triticum; species Triticum dicoccoides. The sequence continues at coordinate 475,414,799 of NC_041383.1, read as the reverse complement.
TAAGTGTGTAATTATGTACGCGCGGCACGAATTTCATCGCTTAACTGGGACTAGGACGGAGGCTGAATTGCTAGGTGAGGTCTGGACGGGTCGGACGATCCTGTTGTAGAGTAATTCGGACTCGCTTGACGGTGTCCGGGGGCTTTATTGCCGAATTGAGGGTCTGCCTAAGGAGGCTGCTCTGTACTTCTGCTGCAAGGGCCACAGTGTGCTCCTCCGTACGGAGGGAGCGCTCTGTATTTCCACTGACTGTTATAATACCACGGGGTCCGGGCATCTTGAGCTTGAGGTAGGCATAGTGTGGCACCACATTGAATCGAGCGAATGCGTTTCGTCCTAGCAGTGCATGATAACCACTGCGGAAGGGGACGATATCGAAGATTAACTCCTCGCTTCGGAAGTTGTCCGGGGATCCGAAGACCACTTCCAGTGTGATTGAGCCAGTACAACAGGCCTCTACACCTGATATGACACCTTTGAAGGTGGTTTTGGTGGGTTTGATCCTTGAGGGATTGATGCCCATTTTGCGCACTGTATCATGATAAAGCAGGTTCAGGCTGTTGTCACCATCCATGAGGACTCGTGTAAGGTGGAATCCGTCAATGATAGGGTCAAGGACCAGTGTGGCTGAGCCTCCATGACGAATACTGGTCGGATGGTCCCTGCGATCAAAGGTGATTGGATAGGAAGACCATGGGTTGAACTTTGGGGCGACTGGCTCCATCGTGTAGACGTCCCTTAGTGCGCGCTTCCATTCCCGCTTGGGAATATGGGTGGCATATATCATATTCACCGTTTTGACTGGGGGGGGGGGTTTCTTCTGTCCCCCTATGTTCGGTGGCCAGGGCTCCTCGTCGTCATCACTATGCGACCCCTTTTCCTTGTTTTCGGCGTTTAGTTTGCCGGCCTATTTAAATACCCAACATTCTCTGTTGGTGTATTTGGCTGGTTTATTGGGGGTGCCATGGATTTGGCATGGGCGATCGAGTATGCGGTCCAGACTGGACGGGCCCGGATTGTTTCTTTTGAACGGCTTTTCCCGTTGAGCGGACTTGGAGCCACTGAATCCGGCATTGACAGCCGTGTCTTCAGCGTTATCGCCATTGTTGCGACGCTTGTGTCTGTTGTGTCGGGGCTTGCCGTTGATATCTCTGGCGTCTGAAGTGCCAGGATTTCTTGATGTGCTGTTGCTACGAGCCAACCAGCTATCCTTGCCCGCACAAAAGCGGGTCATGAGTGTCGTGAGGGCTGCCATGGATTTCAGCTTCTCTTGGCCGAGGTGTCGGGCGAGCCACTCATCACGGATGCTATGCTTAAAGGCCACTAGGGCTTCGGCATCCGGGCAGTCGACAATTTGGTTCTTTTTAGTTAAGAAACGGGTCCAGAATTTCCTGGCTGACTCTCCGGGCTATTGGGTTATGTGACTTAAGTCATCAGCGTCCGGTGTTCGCACATAAGTGCCCTGAAAGTTGTGAAGGAATGCGTCTTCCAGGTTCTCCCAACTGCCAATGGAGTTTTTCAGCAGACTGTTCAGCCAGTGCCGAGCCGGTCCCTTGAGTTTTAGTGGGAGATACTTGATGGCATGGAGATCGTCGCCGCGGGCCATGTGAATGTGGAGAAGGAAATCTTCAATCCATACCGTGGGATCTGTTGTCCCATCATAAGGTTCGATGTTTACGGGTTTAAACCCTTCTGGGAATTCATGCTCCATTACTTCATCAGTGAAGCATAAGGGGTGTGCGCGCCTCTATGTCGGGCTACATCATGACGTAGTTCGGATGAAGCTAGTCTGCTGTATTCGGCCCGGACGAATTTGTATTTAGTATATCCGGCGTGGCGGTCATTATCGGTGTCAAAACCGGCGGATATCGGGTAGGGGGTCCCGAACTGTGCGTCTAAGGCTAATGGTAACAAGAGGCGGGGGACATGATGTTTACCTAGGTTCGGGCCCTCTCTATGGAGGTAATACCCTAATTCCTGCTTGATTGATCTTGATGATATGAGTATTACAAGAGTTGATCTACCCCGAGATCATAGAGGCTAACCCTAGAAGCTAGCCTATGATTATGATTGTAGTTGTCCTACGGACTAAATCCTCTGGTTTATATAGACATCAGAGGCGGCTAGGTCTACACAGAGTCGGTTATAGAGAAGGGAATCTACATATCCGAATTGCCAAGCTTGCCTTCCACGCAAAGGAGAGTCCCACCTGGACACGGGACAAAGTCTTATATCTTGTATCTTCATAGTCCAACAGTCCGGCATAAGCATATAGTCCGGCTGTCCGAGGACCCCTTAATCCAGGACTCCCTCAGTAGCCCCGAACCAGGCTTCAATGACGATGAGTCCGACGTGCAGATTGTCTTCGGCATTGCAAGGCGGGTTCCTCCTCCGAATTCTCTAGAGTACCTGTTGTAACGAGCATTGTCCAACCCCCCATTTAATGTTACACTCATCAGCTTCTGTACCTCAATAGTGTCAGCTTCCATGTGTCGAGCGAATGCGAGAAGCCGGGGCATTTTTACACTTGCCACCCTGACCATGTAAATAAATCGTCTATTAAAGAGACGGGGATCTTCAGATCCAAATCACACCATCTTCCCCCAAGCGAGGATTCATCAGAGCGCGCCCAAAAATACCATCCCATCATGGCCGACCACCACTTCTCTTCCTCTCGCTCCTATAGCGCTAAGCCAGGTGATTGGGAGAGGTGTGCCGTATCCCATGACCAATTGGTGAGGTTGCAGACCCAGGGGTTTCTTCCACCTGCATACCTTGTCCCCGTCCGGGCCGGATTAGCCACCTTTGATGGCGGGGAGCAAGCGGAGAATTTTCCCAACCCATCCAGGGGGGAGCGAGTGTGCCTTGTCCGTTACTTGCTGAGGGGCATCGGATTTCCAATCCATCCGTTCCTTCACGGGCTCCTGGAGTATTGTGGCCTCTAGCTGCACAATTTTACCCCTGCTTCTATCCTGCACATCATTGGTTATGTCGCCCTTTGTGAGTTATTTCTGGGTTGCGAAGCTCATTTCGAGCTATGGAGGAGGCTATTCTGCCTCGTCCCTCGCAATCAGGAGGGATCAATATTCCAAGTGGGCGGAGCCGAAATATGGCGCATCACCGGGACCGGATACTTGTCCGACACTCCGAAGAAGGTATCCGAAGATTGGCCTTCTGAGTGGTTTTATATGGAGGACGTCTCCCTTCCTGACCCTATCCGAATGGGTCTTCCTGAGTTCACAAATGCTCCATTGAATAAGCACCGTATTTGGTGCCCTCGAAGCCCCGAGGAGGAAGATAGCAGAGAGGTCCTTCAACTGATGGGCAGGATAGAAACACTTGCGTGATCTGGATTGACAATAATCGAGGTTATGTCTATATGCATAATGCGGGGGATGCAACCACTCCAGTATAGGGGGCGTCCCATGTGGCACTTCAACGGAGAAGATGATGCCACCCGCTACGACTGGAAAGGTCCGGACTCCACCACCGCTCTGGCGAAAATACTGTCTGACCAATACAAATGGGAAGAAGAGGAGTTCATCCGCATTAAGCCACAGGATGGATTTTCCATGTACAACCCCCCTAGCTGGGTGAGTTGCTATCCTTTACTCAACTCTATCTATTCCCGCGGTTTTTATCACAAAAAATTATCTTGCCAGTCCATAACAGGAAATGTGGAAAGCTATGAGGGAGGTCCACAACCCGCCTCCACAGCCAGAGGACCACAACCGGGCCCTCGACCCCGGACTCGAAGAGGATCCGGACATATTTGTGGAGCTTGACGGTAGGGCGTTTTACCCGGCGAGCTGTGACGGCACCTTGGTGGCCATCATTGCGGACTATCCCGGCGTCCTCCCAGCATCACGTGTAAGTAAACAGGAGACTTACCTTCCGAAAAGGATTTTACTCTTTCCGCCTTACCCACTGCACATATATTATGCTATAAAGGGAAGGCCATCGGAGCGCCATGCCGAGCCCACGACGGCTCACCAACAACGGGCGCCCAAACCGGGTAGGCTTCCAAAAAGAAAGGCGAGCAGAGACATGGCTGAGCCGCCATCAAAGAGGTATGGTTTAAAACATGCTCCGCAATTGTTATCTTAACATATAACAATATCCACTGTGTCTGGGCAGAAAGAACATTCGCCGGACTATATCCAGGGATTCTGCCCACCACGCCTCCCCCAGCCGGATTCCAGAACCGACCTCAAGGATGGAGGCTAACATGGGGATGACACCGGATGGTCCTCCTACAGAGGATTTAGATAGAATATCCGCTACAAATTCTGAGGTGGAGAGAGCTATGAATCATCAGCGTCGGCGGGCTGCACTCCGCGACCCTAGTTTTTTCGAAGAGGCTTTCAATGCCTTCAACTCAGGAGATGCGTACATCTGAGCTGCGCAAGATGGGATTGCTAGAGCTACAGACCAATATTTAAAAGATATACGGGTAAGCAAAATCTGATAATTATGTATATCAGTAGCCCCTGAGACTTGAAACAGTTGGGACAACTGATTTAAGGATCATTGTATGAACAGGTTCTTACAGAGAAGAATACCATTTTGTCTCAAGAGTTGGAGAAGTTTCAAGCCCAGCTAAGGGCTGCCGCTGCCGAAATGGAGGAATCCAGGAAGGCCTCATCTGGTAATATTCCTCTCTATCAAGAAAAAAAATAAGTACGTGTACCAAGTGGTGTTCGGCACGTTGCAGATCTGACAATAGAGTCCGCAGATAAGTCCGGAGTGAATCCGGAGATCCTACAAGAGGATGAACAAAGAATGCAACGACAACTAGAAGCTGGCGAGCGTGTAATTACATGGGTCAGGCAGGAGAAAAACGATCTCCAAGATGCCAATACCCGACTAAGCGTAGAATTACAAGATGTTCGGGCTCAGCTAGCTGAATCCGTGATGTCTACTACACAACCTTATTCTTGTAGACGTTGTTGGGCTTCCAAGTGCAGAGGTTTGTAGGACAGTAGCAAATTTCCCTCAAGTGGATGACCTAAGGTTTATCAATCCATGGGAGGCGTAGGTGGAAGATGGTATCTCTCAAACAACCCTGCAACCAAATAACAAAGAGTCTCTTGTGTCCCCAACACACCCAATACAATGGTAAATTGTATAGGTGCACCAGTTCCGCGAAGAGATGGTGATACAAGTGCAATATGGATAGTAGATATGGGTATTCGTAATCTGAAATTATAAAAACAGCAAGGTAACTAATAATAAAAGTGAGCATAAACGGTATTGCAATGCTAGGAAACAAGGCCTAGGGTTCATACTTTCACTAGTGCAAGTTCTGTCAACAATAATAACATAACTGGATCATACAACTATCCCTCAACATGCAACAAAGAGTCACTCCAAAGCCACTAATAGCGGAGAACAAACGAAGAGATTATGGTAGGGTACGAAACCACCTCAAAGTTATCCTTTCTGATCTATCTATTCAAGAGTCCGTAGTAAAATAACATGAAGCTATTCTTTCCGTTCAATCTATCATAGAGTTCATACTAGAATAACACCTTAAGACACAAATCAACCAAAACCCTAATGTCACCTAGATACTCCATTGTCACCTCAAGTATCCGTGGGCATGATTATACGATATGCATCATACAATCTCAGATTCATCTATTCAACCAACACAAAGTACTTCAAAGAGTGCCCCACAGTTTCTACCGGAGAGTCAAGACAAAAATGCGTGCCAACCCCTATGCATAGGTTCACAAGGTGAACCCGCAAGTTGATCACCAAAACATACATCAAGTGGATCACGTGAATATCCCATTGTCACCACAGATAAGCACGGCAAGACATACATCAAGTGTTCTCAAATCCTTAAAGACTCAATCCGATAAGATAACTTCACAGGGAAAACTCAATCCATTACAAGAGAGTAGAGGGGGAGAAACATCATAAGATCCAACTATAATAGCAAAGCTCGCGATACATCAAGATCGTATCACCTCAAGAACACGAGAGAGAGATCAAACACATAGCTACTGGTACATATCCTCAGCCCCGAGGGTGAACTACTCCCTCCTCGTCATGGAGAGCACCGGGATGATGAAGATGGCCACTGGTGATGGGATCCCCCTCCGGCAGGGTGCCAGAACGGGCTCCCGAGAGGTTTTTGGTGGCTACAGAGGCTTGCGGCGGTAGAACTCCCGATGTATTGTGCTCTGCGATGTTTTTAGGGTATATGGACTTATATAGGCGAAAGAAGTCGGTTAGGGGAGCCACTAGGGGCCCACGAGGGTGGAGGGCGCCCCCCTGCCTCGTGGCATCCTTGAAGCTTCTCTGACGTGCACTCCAAGTCCCCTGGATTGCTTCCTTTCCAAAAATCACGCTCCCGAAGGTTTCATTCCGTGTGGACCCCGTTTGATATTCCTTTTCTTCGAAACATTGAAATAGGCAAGAAAACAACAATCTGGGCTGGGACTCCGGTTAATAGGTTAGTCCCAAAAATAATATAAAAATTTATAATAAATCCCATAAACATCCAAAACAGATAATATAATAGCATGAATGCTTAATAAATTATAGATACGTTGGAGACGTATCAGCATCCCCAAGCTTAATTCCTGCTCGTCCTCGAGTAGGTAAATGATAAAAGAAAGAATTTATGAAGTGTGAATGCTAGCAGGTGCACAAGTTTGATCAATGATAATTTCAATCACCTTTTCTAGCATGATTATATGTCATAACAGTAGTTCATCTCATAAAACTTCTCAAGATCAAGTAACAAGCTATTCACATGTTAAAGCGTAGACCACAAACTTTCTTGAAAACTAGCAAACTTCATTCGTAGTCATCAAACAATTGCAATTCATCTTATTTTCAGGAAGGGTCTTTGTCATAGCTTTGATTTAGCAAAATCCACAAACTCAACTATCATATAGTCTTCTACAATTGCTAACACTCACGCAATACTTATGGTTATGGAGTTTTAATCGGACACTGAGAAAGATAGGGGCATATAGTGTTGCCTCCCAACGTATTCACCTTTGGGTTATGTCAACAATAATAGTTCATGCTAACTTACATCCAATTGGATATATATATCAGGATCTTTCCAATACGAGGTGCTTGCCAAAGGATAAAATGAAAAAGGGAAAGGTGAAGATCACCTTGACTCTTGCATAAAGTAAAACACATGAAGTAAAAGATAGGCCCTTCACATAGGGAAGCAGAGGTTGTCATGTGCTTTTAGGGTTGAATGCATAAAATCTTAATGCAAAAGAACGTCACTTTATATTTCCACTTGTGATATGAACCTTTATTATGCAGTCCGTCGCTTTTATTACTTCCATATCACATGATCGCATAAAGCTTATTTTCTCTGCACTAATAAGTCATACATATTTAGAGAGCAATTTTTATTGCTTGCAACATGACAACTTACTTAAAGGATCTTACTCAATCCATAGGTAGGTATGGTGGACTCTCATGGCAAAACTGGGTTTAAGGATATTTGGAAGCACAAGTAGTATCTCTACTTGGTGCAAGGAATTTGGCTAGCATGAGGGGGAAAGGCAAGCTCAACATGTTGGACGATCCATGACAATATACTTTAACTGAGATGTGAGAAAACATAACCCATTACATTGTCTTCCTTGTACAACATCAACTCTTTAGCATGTCATACTTTAATGAGTGCTCACAATTAAAAAAAGATGTCCAAGATAGTATATTTATATGTGAAATCTCTCTTACTTCAATATTCTTTCATGAATTGTTCAAATGACCAATACAATGCTTGCTAACCTTCAGTAAATTTACAACCTCTACTTCTTAGATGTGAAGTCATTACTCCCCATGGGATAAGAAAATGAAACACATATAATTTCAGATTTATGACATTCAACTCATTCAACCATTTACTCGTAGGATATAAGTGAAGCACACGAGTAAATGACAAACTACTCCTAAAAGATATAAGTGAAGATCAATGAGTAGTTAAATAATTATGTAACTATGTGAAGACTCTCTCTCATTTAAGAATTTCAGATCTTGGTATTTCATTCAAACATCAAGCAAAACAAAATAAAATGGCATTGCAAGGATAGCACGACTCATGTGAAGAAGCAAAAACTTAGGCTCAACCGATACTAACCGATAATTGTTGAAGAAAAAAGGTGGGATGCCTACCGGGGCATCCCCAAGCTTAGATGCTTTAGACTTCTTGAAATATTATATTGGGGTGACTTGGGCATCCCCAAGATTGAGCTTTTATGTCGCCTTAATTCCTTTTATATCTCGGTTTCCTAAATCTCGAAAGCTTCATCCACACCAAACTCAACAAGAACTCGTGAGATAAGTTAGTATAAACCAATGCAAAAACCTTATCATTTTATAGTGTAACAAATCACTAAAATTATTATTCAACATTGCAAACTAAATTTCTCTACATATTTAATACTCCTATCCTTAAATAAAATCATTAAACAAGCAAACATATGCAAACAATGCAAACTTAACAGCAATCTGCCAAAACAGTATAGTCTGTAAAGAATGCAAGATTCATCATACTTCCCTAACTCCAAAAATTATGAGAGAAATACTAAGCTGTAGAAGTTTTATCAGAGATCATTATGCAAAAAGTTTCAACATTATTTCATTCTCTGAGTTTTCTAGGGAATTTTTGCAACAGCGGTAAACTTTCTGTTTTCAAACAGCAACATGTATACTTGCAAAATAAGCATGGTAAAGGCTATCCTTGACATTTTTATTGAAAATATAGATGAAAAACATTATTCTAAATGACAGCAAGCAAATACTAACAAGAGAAAATTATGCTCCAAGCAAAACACATATCATGTAGTGAATAAAAATATAGCTCCAAGTAAAGTTACCGATGAACGAAGACGAAAGAGGGGATGCCATCCGGGGCATCCCCAAGCTTAGGCTCTTGGTTGTCCTTGAATATTACCTTGGGGTGCCTTGGGCATACCCAAGCTTAGGCTCTTGCCACTCCTTATTCCATAGTCCATCGAATCTTTACCCAAAACTTCAAAACTTCACAACACAAAACTCAAAAGAAAACTCGTAAGCTCCGTTAGTATAAGAAAATAAAACTACCACTTAGGTACTGTAATGAACTCATTATAAATTCATATTGGTGTAATATCCACTATATTCCAAATTCTCTATGGTTCATACCCTCTGATACTACTCATAGATTCATCAAAATAAGCAAACAACACATGGAAAACAGAATCTGTCAAAAACAGAACAGTCTGTAGTAATCTGTACCATTCGAATACTTATGTAACACGAAAAATCCTACCAAATTAGGAAGTCCTAAGAACTTTGTGTAAAAATTGAGAGCAAAAAGAATCATATCAAAACCACGTTTCTGTGAATTAACAAAACTAATTTACTGGGTGCAAAAGTTTCTGATTTTCAGCAGGATCAACACAACTATCACCGTAAGCTATCCTAAAGGTCTTACTTGGAACTTTATTGAAACAAAAGCTATAAAACATGTAGCATACACAAAAACAGTAAGGGTAAATATTGGGTTGTCTCCCAACAAGCGCTTTTCTTTAATGCCTTTCTAGCTAGGCATGATGATGACAATGATGCTCACATAAAAGATAAGAATTGAAACATAATGAGGGCATCATGAAGCATATGACTAGCACATTTAAGCCTAACCCACTTCCTATGCATATGGTTTTTGTGAGCAAACAACTTATGGGAAGAATAATCAACTAGCATAGGAAGGCAAAACAAGCATAACTTCAAGATTTTAAGCACATAGAGAGGAAGCTTGACATTATTGCAATTCCTACAAGCATATGTTCCTCCCTCATAATAATTTTCAGTAGCATCATGAATGAATTCAACAATATAACCAGCACCTAAAGCATTATTTTCATGATCTACTTGCATCGAAAATTTACTACGCTCCACATAAGCAAAATTCTTCTCATTCGGAATAGTGGGAGTATCATAAGAGACTTGAATACTATAAATTGTTTCCACATTAAAAGAGTAATGTTCATAAAAAGGGTAATCATAATCATGACAAGTTTTATAAATATAATCATCACTAATCTTTATAGCATAAGTTTTATCACAATAATCATCGTAAGTAGCAACTTTGTTCTCATCATAATCGATTGAAACCTCTTCCAAGATAGTGGAATCATCACTAAATAAAGTTGACACCCTTCCAAATCCACTTTCACAAATATTATAAGATTCAACACCCTCCAAAATAGTGGGATCACTACTTCCTAAAGTTGACACTCTTCCAAACCCACTTACATCAATATAATCATCATAGGTAAGAGGCATGCTATCATCATAACAACTTTGCTTATCAAAACTTGGGAGGCTAAAAATATCATCTTCATTAAATGTAGCAGCCCCAAGCTTGGGACAAACATTAATGGCAGCAAATATATTCTCAAATATGTCATCCTCATCAAACATAGCTTCCCCAAGCTTGGGCCTTTTCATATCATAAGCATAATCACTCTCATCATTAATAGTATGGATAGCACCAATAGTATAGCAATTATCATCATCACAATGAGTAGTAGGAGCAACATCATTTGGGAGGGATACCTTTTTACCTTTGCTTCTCCGTTTTTTCTTTTTATTCTTCACATCATGTGTGGGTTCAACCCTCTTCTTTGAGCTCCTTAGTGATGAGATTGGTTGAATAGAAAGCTCCTCCTCGTTACCTGATTCATCATAAGAAATAATAGGAGGATATTGGGAAGTCTCTTCCCTTTCATTAGTATTCTCTTCATCTTCTATTTGCTTTCTTTTCTTTAGGTAATTGGCAATATAAGAATTTTCAATGCAATTCACCGCACAATACAAATAAATTTCCTCTAGAACTATATCAAGAAATTTCTAAGGGCAAATTCTGGAAGATTCTTAGTTAAAAGTTTCAATTCTTCATAACCCAAAAGCAAACTAAGTTCATTATAATGTGCAAGGGAAATCAAATCATCACAATTTTTGGACACGATTCAATCATGAAACAATTTGCATCGGAGATGTAAATGACCACTTTCATTGCAAAGTTCACAAGTACGACAAAGGCATGTTAAATTTTTAGCACTCACATTTAGCCTTCCTTGCAACAATTTAGTTTCTAAATGCTTATGCCTCTTGCAATATATATTTTCCCTATTTGGTGTGTACCTGCAAATCCAATGCACTCCATAAAAATCGGCATGCTTATAGGAGACATTTTCATCATAACTAGTGCAATCATCATTAGTACTATGGATATTCAAAGTTCATACTAACAAGATTGCAATCAAGCTCATCATTCAAATATTTAGTACCAAACATTTTATAGACTTCTTCTTCTAGCAATTTAGCACAATTTTCCTTTTCATCATACTCACGAAAGATATTAAAAAGATGAAGCGTATGAGACAAACTCAATTCCATTTTTCTTGTAGATTTCTTTTATAGAATAAACTAGTGATAAAACAAGAAACAAAAAGATTTGATTGCAAGATCTAAAGATATACCTTCAAGCACTCACCTCCCCGGCAACGGCGCCAGAAAAGAGCTTGATGTCTACTACACAACCTTCTTCTTGTAGACGTTGTTGGGCCTCCAAGTGCAGAGGTTTGTAGGATAGTAGCGAATTTCCCTCAAGTGGATGACCTAAGGTTTGTCAATCCATGGGAGGCGTACGATGAAGATGGTCTCTCTCAAACAACCCTGCAACCAAATAACAAAGAGTCTCTTGTATCCCCAGCACACCCAATACTATGGTAAATTGTATAGGTGCACCAGTTCCGCGAAGAGATGGTGATACAAGTGCAATATGGATAGAAGATATGGGTATTCGTAATCTGAAATTATAAAAACATCAAGGTAACTAATGATAAAAGTGAGTGTAAATGGTATTGCAATGCTAGGAAACAAGGCCTAGGGTTCATACTTTCACTAGTGCAAGTTCTCTCAACAATAATAACATAATTGGACCATATAACTATCCCTCAACATGCAACAAAGAGTCACTCCAAAGCCACTAATAGCAGAGAACAAACGAAGAGATTATGGTAGGGTACGAAACCACCTCAAAGTTATCCTTTCTGATCTATCTATTCAAGAGTCCGTAGTAAAATAACATGAAGCTATGCTTTCCGTTCAATCTATCATAGAGTTCATACTAGAATAACACCTTAAGACACAAATCAACAAAAACCCTAATGTCACCTAGATACTCCATTGTCACCTCAAGTATCCGTGGGCATGATTATACGATATGCATCACACAATCTCAGATTCATCTATTCAACTAACACAAAGTACTTCAAAGAGTGCCACAAAGTTTCTACCGGAGACTCAAGACAAAAACGTGTGCCAACCCCTATGCATAAGTTCACAAGGTGAACCCGCAAGTTGATCACCAAAACATACATCAAGTAGACCACATGAATATCCCATTGTCACCACAGATAAGCACGACAAGACATACATCAAGTGTTCTCAAATCCTTAAAGACTCAATCTAATAAGATAACTTCAAAGGGAAAACTCAATCCATTACAAGAGAGTAGAGGGGGAGAAACATCATAAGATCCAACTATAATAGCAAAGCTCGCGATACATCAAGATCGTATCACCTCAAGAACACGAGAGATAGATCAAACACATAGCTACTGGTACATACCCTCAGCCCCGAGGGTGAACTACTCCCTCCTCGTCATGGAGAGCGCCGGGATGATGAAGATGGCCACCGGTGATGGGATCCCCCTTCGGCAGGGTGCCGGAACGGGCTCCAGAGAGGTTTTTGGTTGCTACAAAGGATTGGGGCGGCGAAACTCCCAATGTATTGTGCTCTACAACGTTTTTAGGGTATATGGACTTATATAGGCGAAAGAAGTCGGTCGGGGGAGCCACGAGGGGCCCACGGGGGTGGAGGGCGCGCCCAGGGGGGTGGGCGCGCCCCCTGCCTCGTGGCCTCCTCGAAGCTTCTCTGACGTGCACTCCAAGTCCCATGGATTGCTTCCGTTCCAAAAATCACGCTCCCGAAGGTTTCATTCCGTTTGGACTCCGTTTGATATTCCTTTTCTTTGAAACACTGAAATAGGCAAGAAAACAACAATATGGGGTGGGCCTCCGGTTAATAGGTTTGTCCCAAAAATAATATAAAAGTGTATAATAAAGCCCATAAACATCCAAAACAGGTCATATAATAGCATGAATGCTTCATAAATTATAGATACGTTGGAGACGTATCACTCCGTGAAGGAGAATATAAGGCTTCAACATGGCATTTTTAGTATGTACTCAAACGAACCTTTATATAGTTCGGCGAAGAAACGGGATAATAGAGTTATGTCTGTAGGTATGCTGACCGGTCGTCCTGAAGAAGAGATGCCCGGATCCTCAGGCGATCTGCTGCAAGAGCTTTCGCAACTGCACGGACAAGTTCGGCAGGTGATGCAGGGTGTCGCCAAGGCCTTGTGGCCATCGGCCTCCCTACCGGGAAGCATGGGGGAGCTTGTACAGCTACTCAAGGGAGCGCGGCGGCTTTTTCCGACTATGGAAGATATCTTCCTTGCGACAAGGTGCGAGGGAAGCTTGGGCCATGGTAAAAACACGGTATACCAAGCTCGATCTGAATCACATGGCCCGGGTCGGACCTGTAGGGTCAGATGGGAATGAGATTCCCGTTAGTCTGGTATATGACCCGGTGGGATTAGCCGCAAAGTATTCCCAACAGGATTGTAGGCTAGACATCCTATTGGATGGCATAGAAGAAGAAGTATGTGAGTCTAAGTGACTATGTACTTCAATTGACATATTTGTCCCTAGCCGGATTGTAAATCATTTGTCATGGTGAACCTTTTCGCTTCAACCTTCGGACCCGACAGTCTGGAGTGTTTTCGCATACCTGCTCAGTTATGTAAACCGGGGTACGCGTGGAAACCAGGCGCAGGGGTCATAATTGCTTGAACAGACAAGTACCCAACTAGCTATGTTATATTACATGGATAGTAAGAAACATCTTCCAGAGAGAATAGTTCTGTTAAGGGTTCCTTTCCCTGGGTACGCATGCATTAATGTGCTTGTCCGAACTGTGAGTAAAAATGCAGTATACGCAACATCTGGGGGTTTGTAATGTAATGGGTAAAAGACATCTTTAGTTCACCGATCGAATATTCTCTTAAGAATGCTAGCTTTCGGCTTCACCTAGTCTGAGGTACACATCCGGCGTACCCGGCAGTAACAATCGTAGAGGTGCTCCTCTTATGCCCTAGCCGAACTAACGGGAACGTAGGGCATAAATACAGGACCCGGGCAACCCAGCTTGGCCAAAACTTAAGTCATATCGATGCATATAATGGTGAAGAAAAGGTACATATGTAAAAGTTACGCATATGCAGTGGGCGTGATGCCCGGAAGATAAATATATTAAGCTTCTATATTGGAAGCCCCCAGGTATAATGAGCGCTCATACTTGAAGATTAGCGCGTCACAAGTGTGTAGTCGAGTCACACTTAAAGCCTTAGAGCCATAAAAAAGAAAGAGAGAGGATACAACTAAAAAAGGGCAGAGGGAAGGGGACGAACACAGAGTTCAGCACTAGGCGTGGAATCTTCGGAGTCTGGCCGCGTTCCATGGGTTTGGCTCGAGTCGATTATTTGATGCATTACGCAGGAGGTACGCTCCTCCGGTAAGAACTTTATCAATGATGAAGGGACCCTCTGACTTGGGCTTGAGCTTGTCCTTTTTCTTCTCCGGTAGGCGTAGAGCGAGTTCGCCAACGTTATAAGTTTTGGCCCGTACTTCTCTGCTTTGATACCTGCGAGCCTGTTGCTGATAGAATGTGGAACGGGCTTTTGCAACATCGCGCTCCTCCTCCAGGGCATCTAAACTGTCCTGCCGATCAAGCTCGGCTTCTCTCTCTTCATAGATGCGCACTTTAGGTGAGTCATGAATAATATCGCAGGGCAATACCGCCTCTACGCCGTACACCATGAAGAAGGGTGTGTATCCGGTAGTGCGATTTGGCATGGTCCGCAGCCCCCATAGTACGGAGTCAAGCTCGTCGACCCAGTGCGTGTCTGATTCCTTCAAAGACCGCACTAGTCTGGGTTTGAGGTCGCTCATAATAAGACCGTTTGCTCGTTCGACTTGCCCGTTTGTTTGAGGGTGATAGACGGAGGCGTAATCGAGCTTAATGCCCATGTTGCCGCACCAAGTTTTCACCTTGTCGGCTTTGAAATTGGAGCCATTATCGGTGATGATGCTACGGGGGACACCATAGCGGTGCACGACCCCTGATATGAAGTCTATCATAGTCCGAATTCGGCCGTTTTGACTAGTTTGGCCTCTATCCATTTGGTGAATTTATCCACCATGACCAACAAGTATTTTTTTCTTATGGCTTCCTCCTTTAAGCGGTTCGACCATATCGAGCCCCCAGACCGCAAAAGGCCAAGTTATGTGGATATTTTGGAGAGCGGTGGGCGGCATATGGCTTTGGTTGGCGAAGAGCTGGCAACCGACGCAATGTTGGACGAGGTCCTGTGCGTCTGCTCGGGCTGTCGGCTAGTAGAAACTTGTACGGAAGGCCTTGCTTACAAGGGCCCGAGCTACATCGTGGTGTCCACCAAGTCCAACATGAATTTTGGCCAATAGCTGCCGCCCTTCCTCTTCGGAGATACATCTTTGAAGCACTCCGGTAGCGCTTTTCTCTACTATTAAAGCAGAATCGAACATCGTGATGGTTCGACCTCCTCCTTACCTTCTCCCAGCGAGAGATCCCGTGCAGAAAAAAATCGCTAGGAAAGAATCCACGTTCAGCCCACTTTTTTCAGGTACGATAAAAAAGAAAAGGAAAACAACCTCCGTAAGAAAAGCACCCACGAGGCCACGACTAGGCACAGACATCCCCCACCCCGAACTCTCTTCCCCAAACTACCCATCCCATCTCTCGCGAGAAAAATTCCCTATCGCCGTCCAGATCGGAGATCACCTCGGCCTCCTCCACCACGCGCCCGCTTCCTCCCATGGTCGTGTCCTCCCGACCCACCCTCCTCTTCGCTCACCACGCCGGCGCAGGTGGTCACGCGGGCGTCCATTGATCTGCAACTCTCACCGCCTTCATAACGCTCAAGCGCCGCCCACGGATAGACGATGGCTTCAGCCGTGTCAACGAGGTCGAGGAGTCCCTTGACCTAGCCCTTGACCTCACCTTCGTCGGAGGCCTCGCCCATCTCGATGGGGCCGGTTACTTATCTCTCGGGGATGCCCTGCCCTCCCCTGGCGTGCTGGGGACCGATGATGCCCTGCCTTCCCCTGGCGTGCTGGGGATCTGGTGGCGCCCGTCGAACGTCGAGAGGTGGCACAGCCCCGCCACACACTTGTTCCTCCTCCTCAGGATCCTCAATTCCTCATCTAAAAGGTTTTGCCTACATGCGTGTGCCTCTGGTTTCATTCCTGAATTAATCTTATCTTGAAGTGTGGTTATTGTGCATGTCTGTTTGTGTTCTCAAGGCATTCAACCTCTGCTTTAGCTTCTTGTGCAAGTTTATGTGGATGGAACTACCACCATATCCACCCAGCCTTTTGGTTTGGTCTTGTGATGCTGACGCACATTGTCTTTCATGTTACTACTATCTGCCTTTCAGTTTTGACTTGTGATGCTGACGCACATTTTCTTTCTACAGCTGTGATATTTCCCTCCTTCATGGATGTATGGAACTGCGTGAATGGGACAGCGAAGCCACTGTCATGAAACTTGCAGAATGATGACAGAGATATCGAAAGATTTTCTAAAATGAGGTGTGAAATAAAAGGCAAATGTGAAGCTCTTGCATCAATCCTTAGACTGATTCCTGCAAATTTTCCTACAGAACTACAACATGGTAGTCTTGAAGTAAATACCATTTCTTTTATTTTGTATGTGTTGTTAGCACAATAGATAGTTAATATTGTTTTTCCTCTCAAGTTCAAGATGAAGACGACCAGTTAAGAAAACAGTTTGGTGAGATAGAGTGGCAGGTTTGCTAGAATCACTGTAGCTGCTTCTGCCGCAAACTTACGTTCATGCCTATGACATCTTCTGGGATCTTTGTTTTAGGAAACTATTTTGTTTACACCTTCCTATTGGCATGTCTATGGCAGCAGTGAAACTTAAACGAACACTTCTAGGCTAGATATTATTAATGTGTACATATATTGGTCCTTTACATGGATCTTGCCATCTTTATTTGCCAGTCATTTCAACTATTTGACAAACTTGAAGGCAAGCTCAAGGAAATGCATCATTACCTTTTAGTATTATTTTTGAGTTGTTGGAATCAATCTGGAAAATATCTTCCTATTGTAGATACAATATTTGCTGGTTTGTAGTCTGATACTCTGTTTGACATTACAAATTACGGAAATACTTAGATTATGCTTATGCCACTGTGCTGATAGAGATTGGCTACTTAATAGTATGGAGATGACAAGATCGAAAAGGACGGTGATATAAGGAAAGCGGGGAGTGGAGGAGGAAGAAAGTTGGGATGCCAATTATAAATAGGTTAATACTTCAAATCTTTATGCACTAAGGTATTCTTTGTGTTAGAAATAATTGTTTAAAAGGCTCATGATTTTGGCGAAACTGTATGATGTATGTGTGTTCCTTCACATGGACAAATATGAAAGGGTACCCATTATGAAATCATAGACCAGTGATGTATCATTTCTTTGTCTTTCTTATTGCAAATATGGCTCACAGGGCCGCGCTCTCATTTGATTTTGATGATGATGATGATGATGATGATGATGATGATTGGAACCAAGAGGAGGAAGCAAGTAAGTTTCATTTGATTTTCTATTCATGAGGTTACAGTAACAAGATATGTAAAGTCTGGATTGGTTTACTTATCACTTGTATGTTCCATACTTGCAGTTTTTCAGTACTTTCGTCTTGTTTCCTCTCAGTGTATCACTAAATAATCAGTGTTTTTGGGTACTTGCTTGTTGTTGCCTTTCAGTGTATCACTAAATAATCAGTTGACCGGTGTTGGCAATGTTGCATCGATCCTATTTATTTCTGGTTCTGTATGCCTCCCAAGCTACAACTTATACCCAAAATTATTAGCATACAAATTGGTATCAGTTGTGGGAGACTCGGCCATGCCGACAATGCCTCCAATGTGGTGGCGGTCATGGTGGACGCCACCATGTGAGCTTCAGCTCATCGTGGTGTAGCCGGAGCGATTTCCTTCGCTGTTGAAGTCCGAGAAGATTTTTATGTGAATGCAATCCTGTTTTGCTAGGTCCCTGGCATTATTAATTTTATTTTTCTGCCAATAACAACCAAGTAATGTGTGCATGTCCACGGCTTGGAGTAATTCTCGGTTAGTTAGATCTGACCGCTGCATGTGCTTCGTGGGATGCCACGAATCCAATGCAAGCAGCGTTATTGTCGTTGGGTTCAGGTGGACATGGGATGGTTCATTTGATATACCTACTCACTAGCTACTTTCTCTCTTTTTCAGTAGCACTTGACCATATAAATAAGAGAAAAAAACCAGAAAACGCTGCAAGATTTTTACGCAATGCAAATTACTTGTCTGCGTGCTCGCGCGTGTTTATACGTGCGCTTGTTCTTTTGTGTCCAAATACTTGTGTAGTGTTGTGAGAGAGATTCTGCAACTTCAGTTTTTGTCATGCAGTTCCTTAAAATGTATACATCTCTTGCATCCTTTAGATACATCATGTGTACAGGTATATGTATAGGGAGCAAGTGCCACATTGCTACATTTAATGCTTTGGTGTGCTCTCACGCTCCATGCCATTGTCCCACGCTCCAAACTGTAGATATTGACTATGATATGAAATTGTAATTGCTCATAATTTATATTTTTGACACAAGGCAGGAGCCAAGAACATCTGTGTGATATGGAAGCTCTTAACAATGGTTAGCGTATGGTTCGCAAGTTATTTCTCTGGTTCATCTCAAATTGAGCGTCTTGATACTTCATATGAATATTTGGTTGTAACAAATTGTTTTCCGCAAGTCACAATTTTTTGTATGCAAGAAATATGTATAAAATTCCTCAAAGCATTGTAGATAAGCAGCTTCATATGTCTGAGTGTCTGATATGCCTTTCTTTTTCTGTTTTTCCTGCCAGAAAGAAAGCAAGTGACCTATTTAATCTCAGAGATATGTCCCATTATCAGTTTTGAGGAGTCATTGTTCCAGTCACACAAAATGTTGACAGATGTATCATTTACAATGACCATTCAATTGTAATTTCAGTGCCATGTCATAAAATTTCAATTCACCAGTTCAACCCCTTCCATAAGGTAGTTCTCTTTCTATGATCTGAAATCACAAAATCCATTGCTTGTGATTTAGTTGTCTATACCAGCATAGCAAATTAGCAATTGTAAATGATTGCCTATGGCGGTGAAGTTATGTGTTGCTACACAATCTTTCTCTGCCAGTCTCAATGGGGCGAAAAAGTCATCAAGTTTATTCATTCATACAATTCTTTTTGCTTTGCAGATATTGGATCAACAGTTGGAAGTGAATCGTGCAATACATCACTCTAATATTAGTTATAATCGGCTGACCATGTAGGATGTACCGCTTGTGATGTATTACACTCCATATCTCCTTACAATTTGTAGCGTGAAATTTTTATTCCTCTCATTTGTCCATTTTTTTGTTCTATCTCTTAAACTGGTGAATAGGAAGTTATGTTGTTTCAGATGCTTACTGTGTGATGAAGCAGATGGTGTTCCGAAATCCAGCATCTGACACCTGGTTTTGGTCTCAAGACTGCAGTAAAACAACGGAACAAACATGGTTCGCTGCAAAATTTACTTAGGCTCTGTTTGGTATCTCTCTGCTCCGCGGAGCCGGGGAGCTGGGTTTTCGCTGCTCCGTTAAAATAAGCTGTAGGCTGGTCCGCTCCGGGAGCAGAGTCAGAGGAGCGGAGAGAAACCAAGCAGGCTCTTAATACAACTATAGTTAGAAATTTAGGCAAGGAGCACGCCCATGATCTGAGGAGGAACATAGCTGATCTTCATTAGATCTACTTCAATTACTCAGAAAAACCGATATTTTTTTTAAAATAATTTTCTTCGCATTAGGTGCCTAGAGTTTTAAGTGCTTTGCACTAGCACCCTGTAGTCAGCCTTTCTTTATGTGCTATTCAGTCCAACAAGGAAAACAAAATGGTAGAGCGAAAGTAAATCTTCGGAACTGAAATCACATATTGCCATGCTCAACACATATTTCGGAAGTAGAATATTTCATTGTGTCCATATACTTTCTAAATCCGTGGCAATGCACGTGCATTCAGCTATTTCTTATAAAGCTCTCCCTCGTGGACCTTGTAGGCTTTCGAGCGCCGCACAATGCAGTGTGCCTCGTTTTGATCCTTGGGGAGTTCTTGCCTATTTAGGTAGGCTAAAAAAGGTTCGGTCCACGGGGCGACGACAACCATGATGAGATGGGCTGAAGGTGTTATTTCAGTGGCAGAGCCCCCGATTATGTCAGTGTGTTCGGAATCTGGGGTTGTGGTCTGATCCGGACTAATATTGCCGGTCTCCCCTTGCCACACCACGGATGGCTTGAAAAGCCTTTCCCGGAAGATGTTAGGTGGGACAGGGTCGCGCTTAGTGCCAATGCGGGCTAGAATATCTGCTGCTTGATTGTTTTCCCGAACCACATGATGAAATTCAAGCCCCTCGAATCGAGCTGACATTTGAAGAACGACATTGCGATAAGCTGCCATTTTTGGGTCCTTGGCGTCGAAGTCTCCATTTATTTGAGATATTGCGAAGTTTGACTCCCCGCGCACTTCTAGGCGCTTAATGCCCATGGAGACAGCCATCCGAAGACCATGTAACAGAGCCTCGTATTTGGCTGCATTGTTGGAGTCTGTGTATAGTATTTGGAGTACGTATTGGACTGTATCTCCACTGGGGGATGTCAAGACAACACCCGCTCCCAGGCCAACCAACATTTTAGAGCCGTCGAAGTGCATGATCCAATTGGAGTATGCGCCGTACTCTTTAGGGAGTTTGGCTTTTGTCCATTCGGCGACGAAGTCCGCCAGTACTTGTGATTTAATGGCCTGCCGTGGTTTATATGTAATGTCGAACGGGAGGAGCTCGATGGCCCACTTAACAATCTGGACCGTTGCATCGCGGTTATTTATTATGTCATTGAGTGGAACTTCGGAGGCCATCGTGATTGAACACTCTTGAAAGTAGTGTCATAGTTTTCGAGATGCCATGAAGACCGCGTATGCTATCTTTTGATAATGTGGGTATCGTGATTTGCATGGTGTGAGGACAGTTGATACATAGTATACCAGCTTTTGAAGCAGGAATTTATATCCATCCTCCTCTCGTTCGACGACGAGCACTGCGCTTACAACTTGATGTGTTGCAGCTATATATAACAGCATGGGTTCACCATTGTTAGGTGTGGCCAGGATTGGGTTGCTGGCCAGGATGGCCTTTATTTCTTCCAGTCCGGCCATGGCCACATCCATCCACTCGAAGTGTTCGGTGCGTCAAAGAAGGCGATAAAGAGGTAGTGCCTTTTCTCCCAATCGGGAGATAAAGCGGCTTAGGGCCGCCACACATCCAGTTAATTTCTGGATTTGTTTGAGGTCTGTTGGGGTAGCCAACTGTGACAAAGCTCGGATTTTAGCCAGGTTTGCTTCAATTCCTCTGTTGGAAATGATGAAGCCCAGGAGCTTTCCGGCGGGGACACCGAAAATGCATTTTTCCGGATTGAGTTTGATGTCATATGTTCGGAGGTTGTCGAACGTGAGCCTCAGGTCATCTATTAAAGACTCGACGTGTCTGGTTTTGATGACCACATCATCTACGTATGCCTCAACTGTTTTGCCGATTTGTTTTTCCAGGCATGTCTGAATCATGCGTTGGTAGGTTGCACCGGCATTTTTGAGCCCGAAAGGTGTGGTGTTGAAACAGAAAGGGCCGTATGGGGTGATGAATGCCGTTGCGGCTTGATCAGACTCTGCCATCTTGATTTGATGGTATTCGGAGTATGCATCGAGGAAGCACAATGAGTCGGGTCCTGCAGTAGCGTCGATGATTTGATCGATGCGGGGGAGGGGGAAGGGATCCTTGGGGCAAGCCTTATTGAGGTCCTTGAAATCGACACATAGGCGCCAGGATTTATCCTTCTTTGGTACCATCACCAGGTTTGCTAGCCAGTCCGGGTGTTTTATTTCTCTGATGAATCCGGCTTCGAGTAACTTGGCTAGCTCCTCTCCCATAGCTTGTCGTTTAGGCTCTCAAAAGCGCCGTAGTGTCTGCTTGACCGGCTTGTATCCCTTCAATATGTTGAGACTATGCTCGGCTAGCCTGCGTGGGATCCCTGACATGTCTGAAAGGTGCCAGGCAAAGATGTCCCAATTTTCGCGTAAGAACGCCCGTAGTGCGGCGTCGATTGTGGGGTTCAGCTGTGCCCCGATGTATGCTGTTTTTGTAGGGTCCGTTGGGTTGACTTGGAATTTGACTATTTCGTTCGCTGGTTTGAAAGAGGTGGACTTGGATCGCTTGTCAAGTATCACGTTGTCCCTGTCCACTTTGGAGCGTAATGCAGTTAATTATTCGGCCGCGAGGGCTTCGGATAATGCCTCAAGGGCCAAGGCGGCGGTTTTATTTTCGGCGCGAAGTGCTATGTCCGGATCACTAGCTAGAGTGATGATTCCGCTGGGCCTGGGCATCTTGAGCTTCATGTACCCATAATGGGGTATAGCCGAGAAGCTCGCGAATGCGTCCCGCCCTAAAAGGGCGTGGTACCCACTACTGAATGGGGCCACTTGGAATGTTATCTCTTCGGACCTATAATTTTTTGGAGTGCCGAATACCACATCGAATGTGATTTTTCCCGCACATCGTTCCTCCCAACTAGGTATAATCCGTCGGAAGGTCATGCTGCTTTGCTCAATGCGGCTCTTGTCTATCTCCATTTTGTTGAGAGTTTCCTCGTAGATGAGGTTTAATCGGCTGCCGCCATCCATGAGCACTTTAGTAAGCCGGAAGCCGTCCACAATTGGACTAAGGACCAAGGCGGCTGGTGCTCGGACTGTTCAGAATTGAGGTTCGTCACTGGCATTAAAGGTTATAGTCGTGTCATTCCAGGGATTTGTGGATGCAACATGGCAGAGTTCAGCAGGGCCGTGGAATGCTCTCTTGCGCCTGTTATTCGAGGCGAAAGTCTCGAAGAGTGTCAACACTGTATTGTTGTTTTCTGCGGGACGATGCTCTACGGTATTAATGAGGATATCCTCGCCGCTCTTGGCCACCTGCCGAAGTATCCAACTTGCTCTAAGGCTATGTGTTGGTACGGTATCCGTTGTGGTGTGAATTTTGCATGGCCTATTGAGCCATCCCTCCAATATGGTTCCACGCCCTGTAGTGGGCTTTGGTTTCTTTATGATTGAATCGGGTGATGTTCAAGAGTACACCCTTTTGGTTCGGACGAGGGGTTTAGTGAGACCCGAAGGATCCCAGAATGTTGCCTGGGTTTTTCAGGCGCTTTCCATCGCACAGTACTTCTATACTATGGCCGCCAAGTCGGCGAAGTGTGATATGTCATGGCAACTTATGGCATTAAGGATTCCCTTGTCCATGCAATTTTTGCAAAAGAATGAGATTGCGTCTTCCTCGCGATAGCCCTTAACCTTGCTCATTACAAGGAGGAATCTGGCCCAAAAGTGACGTAGTGTCTCTTGGGATTGTTGTATGATGTGGGAAAGATCGCTTGTATCTGGGTGGGTGGGTGGATTTAAGTCCAAACCCTGACCCGATCCGAGACCCAGAGGCTGAGGAACTTCTGAACTTGGTAGTTCGGGTTCCGGGATGTTACCCAGTTTTTCTGGTCCGCCGTCTGATTCTAAATTCAGAGCTTGGGCCATGTCCTCCCGCGCGCGGGTATCTGGCTCAAAGAGCTCGGGAATCCAAACATAATTCATCCTCAAAATAGCGGAAGAGTTGTTGCATTGATCCTCCACCACCGCTATTTGATGGGTGACCTGTAGAGAGTTGATCTCTCTTTAATCGGGTGTAAGCCCAATCCGATCATAGTGTGTAGCGACTCCCAAGATGGCGATGCGATCCAAGAGCTCGTTCAAGGATGAAAGTTCCATTGGATCCATTCGCTCGGCATATTCCGAGCTGACGTGGAGGCTGTTTTTGATGACTCGAGAAGTCATCATTGGCACGACGACCGAACGGGCGGCCATGACGAAGCCGCCTAGTCGGAGGGTTTGGCCTAAAGCCAGGGCTCCCCCGGAGGCAATGTTGTCCTTCATAACAAGGCGAGCCATCAAACCTTTTTTGACGTCATAGTGGAACTCTCAATGAAAGCACCAATGTCGGTGTCAAAACCGGCGGATCTCGGGTAGGGGGTCCCGAACTGTGCGTCTAAGGCTAATGGTAACAGGAGGCGGGGGACACGATGTTTACCCAAGTTCGGGCCCTCTCTACGGAGGTAATACCCTACTTCTTGCTTGATTGATCTTGATGATATGAGTATTACAAGAGTTGATATACCACAAGATCGTAGAGGCTAACCCTAGAAGCTAGCTGTCGGTGTCAAAACCGGTGGATCTCGGGTAGGGGGTCCCGATCTGTGCGTCTTAGGCTGATGGTAGCAGGAAGCAAGGGACACAATGTTTACCCAGGTTCGGGCCCTCTCGATGGAGGTAAAACCCTACTTCCTGCTTGATTAACATTGAAGATATGTAGAATACAAGAGTAGATCTACCACGAGATCGTAGAGGCTAAACCCTAAGAGCTAGCCTATGATGGTATGATTGTAATTGTGATCGGTCTTCTAAGGACCATGCTCTCTAGTTTATATAGACACCGGAGAGCTAGGGTTGACATGGAGTCGGTTACAAGGAAGGAAATATAATATCCGGATCGCCAAGCTTGTATTCCACGCAAAGGAGAGTCCCATCCGGACACGAGCCGAAGTCTTGAGTCTTGTATCTTGACACTTCTATAGTTAGGACGATGAATATAGTCCGGCTGTCCGGATACCCCCTTATCTAGGACTCCCTTAGTAGCCCCTGAACCAGGCTTCAATGATGATGAGTCCGACGCGTAGTCTTGTCTTCGGCATTGCAAGGCGGGTTCCTCCTTCGAATACTCCAAGGTGATTATCAAACACGTAGGTTGTGTCCGGATCTACAAAATGATCTTCACATACCGCCGTAGAGAGAATGATACTTCAGCTGACAACTTTTAGACAACGTGACATGCCATTAGAGCCAGGTCATTATTCGAACCGCTTTTTCACAACGAGCCACAACACGCATTGCGAGGCGGTTTCCTTGACACGTCTTGTCAAAGCAGAGATCATGTCCCCTTATCATGGGATTCTCATCAATACGGGTATGGGTAATCCCCCCGTGCCATCAATCGTGGTGCTTGGGAAGTAAGCGATTCTCAACAGGCTAGTGGGGAGGCGCACCGCTTTCGTCGCCTCTATAAAGGGATAAGAGTTCCTCATTTTTACCCACGCCTTCTTCCTCCCTCGCATACTCTTGCCCCCTCGAGCTCCAGCGCCCTAGTCCAGGTCTTCTCCACACAGTTAGTCATGTCCGGAGCAGGAGGCAAGTGGGTGGCTTCCACCGTGACGGAGAAGAAGATCGCGAATCTCCGGGCGGCCGGATACCTGGCCGCAGATATAGCGCACCGACTACTAGATGAGGGGCAGGTCATTCCAACTCCAAGACCCCACGAGAGGGTCGTGTTCGTTGCCCACTTCGTCCGTGGACTGGGATTTCCACTCCATCCCTTCGTCCGCGGGCTCATGTTCTACTACGGGCTAGACTTCCATGATCTAGCTCCGAACTTTGTCCTCAACATCTCGGCGTTCATCATCGTATGCGAGGCTTTCCTCCGCATCAAGCCTCATTTCGGCTTGTGGCTGCAAATCTTCTACGTGAAGCCGAAGATCGTGAGTGGCCAGCAAGCGGAGTGCGGAGGAGCCATGGTGGGCAAGATGCCTAATGTCACCTGGCTTGACGGCTCCTTTGCGGAAACCATGAAGGGGTGGCAGTCGGGGTGGTTCTACATCACCGAGCCGCGCGGCACCGACTGGGCGGCGACCCTCGAGTCCCGATCCGGAACCCCTATGCGGCTCAACTCCTGGGAATGGAAGGGCCTGTCCTGGGGCGAATCTACAGAGCTGACCGGACTCATAACCTGCATAAAGGGCATGAAGGACAAGAACATCAAGCTTGTCAACGTGATCCAGGTCATGCTCATTCACCTGATTCTGTCGTGCCAAAGGCGGGCATTTAATCTGTGGGAGTTCATTCCAGCCAAACACCAGACGCTTCAGAGGCTCTATGGCATGAAGCACAAGAATGCGTGGAAGGTGTTGTTCAAGGCTTCCGAAGTACCTCCCCCCATATCCTGGGACCGCGGGCTCCACGCCACACGACAACCTATTCAGGTGAGTTCTAAGGCTACCACCCAATTCAGTTCTTCCCAATATAATTACAGGGGAACCTCAAGTAATTGTGTATATTTGTTCAGGAGTATGTGGAGACAGCGGAGCGGATTGACTGTCCGGCACCGCTATCGGAAAGCCCAACTAATTCTCTCCTGACGGAGATGCTGGTTCCGGCGCCCTACAAGGGGCTGGAGAAGAAGGCCAATAGAAGGCCCCGGGGACCCGAAAGAGTCTTTGGCGTAAGGCTGCACCAGAAGCCTCGTCCAAAGAGGACGAGGGATACTCCTCCCCCGAAGGGGAAGAAGGAGAAGAAGAAGAAGAATAGGCCGCCCTATCCGGACAGGATGGGGGGCCCGAGACGGCGGACTAGGGGACCCGGAGAGGCCCCCGGTGTAAGGTCGTTATACCCTTGTCGTCTGACGACGACGAGGCAGATTCCTCCCGCGGAGGCAGGGAGGAACGAAAAGAAACACCACCTCCCCGTGTCGGGGGAGGGAAGAAGAGGAAGGCCGCCCCGGTGGGGGAGACTGGGATGTCCAAGAAGGGAAAGGTGTCCCTTCCGGACTACTCCGCCACCGCCGCCGATAGCGAGGAAGGGTGGCTGCCCCGGCAGAAGCCCCTAGTGCGATCATAAGTGTCCGCACTCCATCGTGATTTCGTTTCATAGTTTTGTTATAACGCCGAACTTGCATGCAGTCCGGCCAGGACCCATCCCGAAGTGTCGTCTTCGGACGGGTCCCTGAGTGAGTCAGCATTGAACTTACTCCTGACGCCACTTCTCCTCGGCCTGTGGACGACACGGAGGTGTTGTCCCAAAGGCTCCCAGAAATGGGGGAGGTGGCCCTGGAGGCCCAGACGTCGGACTTGCGGGGTTCAAGATCCCCGCGGATCGTGTTTTTGAGAGCCGAAGTAAGCCGGACTCTCAGCCGAACACTATCCCGGAGCCTTTAGTGGTTCCGGATTCAGGCGGGCAACCCCTCATTAGGGAGGGAGGGCCGTCTGTCTCGAGGACTTCCGTTGCGCCCGAGGCACCGGATTGTCTGCTGGAAGCGTTTCGTGGCGCTTCCATAGATGAAGAGCACCGTACTCTCATGAGTGCGATGATGCAAAAGGTTTCGTCCGCCAAGAGCGGACTAACCGAAGCATGCACCAGCCTCCTGACAGGCTTTGAGGTAAGTGAAAATGTGTGAAATCACCACCCGATAGGTAGTAGCCCCTGATACTCTATTTGGTGTTTGGAAAGAAAAACCAAACAGAGGGTCAATTATAATCCGCAGGAGTCTAACAATAAGTTTGAATGGAAATAAACATGTTGTGCTGTTGGCCGCTGCTGCTCGTATGGCCGAAATCGCCGGCCTAACCAGGACTTGGAGCGGGCATAGGGAGAGCTCGGCCTCGCGAGGAGGCAGCTCGAGGAGAGCAAAGGTGAATGATTCCCCTCTCTCATATAATAAATGTTAAATAAAAGTTGATTATGTTAATGATGAAGCGTTGTGATATGGTAAGAGAGGCCACCACCGAAGTGACGTCTCTCAAGAAGGCGTTGTCCGAGGCTGAACACAAAGCGGCCTTGGAACTCAAGGAGCACAAAAAGCAAGAGGCTCGAGTGGGCGAGGTACAAGAAGAGCTCCAGGAGCTCGGCAAGAAGCTTGAGTCTGCGGAGCAGGAGCTTAAAGCAAAAGAGGTTGAGCTTGCGAAGGCCCTTACAAATACAAAAGACGCCAAGGCCGAAGCCGAGAGGGCACAACAAGAGATCCAGGAGGCCAAAAAGATAGTGGCGGGTAAGAAATTTTTTATGCAAAGCAAACATGTGGAGGAGGCGTTTCTTTTACTTACTCAAATCCGGAGCTCTCCAGGGGCATTCGCAGACCTGCCACGCAGCATATCAGATGCCGCAGAGTTCTACCGTGCCCAGGAGGGGAGCTCAACGGAGAAGTTGTTCTGGTCCCAGTATGCTGGGACCGAACATGCAACGCCTCTGAGTGACCAACTGAAGCAGTTGGTCGAACTCCACAAGGTGGCCGAAGTGGCTATGAAGGATCTCATAGTCCGGATATGGCCTGGTGAGCTTCTGCCCACCAGCTACTTCAGCCTGATCAAGCGGATGGTGGATTCTTGCCCGTGACTGGAAGTCATCAAGCGATCCGTTTGCATTGAGGGTGCCCACCGGGCCCTTGCCCGGGCAAAGGTGCATTGGGGCAAGCTGGCTGCAGAGAAGCTGGTGAAGGATGGGCCGCCAGAGGGCAAGCCGCATCGTGTCCCTGAGAAGTATTATGATGGCGTGATGAAGGGTGCTTGCCTTGTGGCTGATGAATGTACCAAAGACCTAATTTTTGAATGAATTCACCTCTGTCATGTTTGTTATTTAAAGACAAAGTTACTTGCGCTATGTAGCGCTTTTGTTATTTAAAATATCACCTTCTGTGCGACTGTTTATCAAATTTTGAAAGTAGGCCAGTCGTTGGCTTCCGCCCCCATGTAACTAGTACTTGGGTGTTCGCGGAAAACCCAGACACTCTTTATCCAAATGTTTGGTCCCTTAAGGAGGTGTCCAGCGCAGCGAACAAGGCAATCGGACTATGCGGCTTTGTAACCTTCAATTAGCCATAGAAGTCTACCATTTTAAATTTCGGCGAAGCCCCTAGAATCCGGAAGGCCGAATTGGGGCGCTATACACGCCTATATCGGACAAGGCCGAATTAACGCCTAAATCGGAAAAATCTTTAAGGATTTTATGACCTCTCGAACAGCGACTAGTCTCTCGCCACATCATGTTGGACAATTTTGTGCTTTCTCTACTGAGGTGCTCGTCCGGAAGAACTAGGGCACAATCGCAGTAGTTCTCCCTGCGCTACCTTAGCCGAATTAACGGAACATAAGGCACCAAAACAAGGGAGCCGGGCTATCCCAACCATAACCTAAGACATGATTCGGAGCTGATGCATATAATGCTATAAGTTCGGGGTTCCATACTATTGAAAGTGTTCGGACTTGACTTGCCGTATTATGGGGTACCATAAGAAGCCCCTGGCAAACTAAGCGTACCAAAGTGTATGGATGCAAAATTAAATAGACATTTATAAAAAATGCTCAAATAAAAATAAGTAAGCTGACGCTATATGTGGTCTCCCATTGATAAATGATACGTTTAAGCGTATGTTTACAATGTATGCATTAAGCGGAGACAAATAGGATTATTTGACATATCCTATCCAGGGGCAGGCTACATAAAAATAGATAAAGCAGGAACAACAATCATAAATAGATTCCACCTGGGTGTTTCTTGCTGTGCCCAAAGCCTGTTGCCTCATGGGTTTCCTCTCCTATGTAAGTCCGACAATCCGGCTATTCTGGAGAAGCTGCACTAAAGCAATGTCCTTAAGGGTGAATGGAAAAGTTATGAAGTGATACCGTACTGTTGACTGAGCCCCGGATACGCCTCCGCCTGTGCCCATGGTATTTTGAGTGCGTAATTGTGTACGCGTGGCACAAATGCTGCTTTGATGGGATTTGAGTGGAGGCCGGACTGCTAGTTCTGCTCTTGTCTCGCCTGCTGATCTTGCTGCGGGGTGTTCCGCCCTCGCTTGACGGAGTTTGGAGTTGTCGTCGCTGGATTGGTGGTTTGCCGGAGGAGGCCGCATTGTACTTCGGCCGCAAGGGCTGCAGTGTGTTCTTCTGTACGGAGAGAGCAGTCCATATTTCCGTTGACTGTTATGACCCCGCGTGGGCCTGGCATCTTGAGCTTGAGGTATGCATAGTGTGGTACCGCATTGAATCTAGCAAATGCGGTTTGCCTGAGCAGTGCGTGGTAACCACTGCGGAAAGGGACGATATCGAAGATTAGCTCTTTGCTTTGGAAGTTGTCCGGAGATCCGAAGACCACTTCCAATATTATAGAGCCCGTGGAACGGGCCTCTACTCCAGGGATGACACCTTTAAAGGTGGTTTTGGTGGGCTTAATCCTTGAAGGATCGATGCCCATCTTCTGCATTGTGTCCTAATAAAGCAGGTTCAGGCTGCTGCCTCCGTCCATAAGGACTCTTATGAGGTGAAATCCGTCTATGACTGGGTCTAGAACCAATGCGGCTGAGCCGCCATGATGGATGCTAGTAGGGTGATCCCTACGATCAAAGGTGATCAGACAAGCTGACCATGGATTGAATTTGGGGACGATTGGCTCCATCGCATAGACGTTCCGTAGTGCTCGCTTCCGTTCCCTCTTGGGGATGTGGGTGGCGTAGATCATGTTGACCATTTTCACCTGGGGGGGGGGGATTTCTTCTGTCCCCCCATGTTCGGACGCCGGGGCTCATCATCATCGTCGTTGTGCAGCCCCTTGTCCTTGTTTTCGGCATTTATTTTGCCGGCATGTTTAAATACCCAGCAGTCTCTATTGGTGTGGTTGGCTGGCTTATCCGGGGTGCCATGAATTTGGCACGAGCACTCCAGTATGCGGTCTAGACTGGACGGTCCTTGATTGTTGCGTTTGAATGGCTTCTTCCGCTCACCGGATTTGGGTCCACTAAATCCGGCGTTGACCGCCGTGTCTTCGGTGCTGTCGCCGTTGTTCCGTCGCTTGTGTCTATTGCGCCGTGGCTTGCCATTATTGTCCCGGATATCTGAAGTTCTAGAATGTGGCATAGTGCTACTGCGAGCCAACGAGCTGTCCTCGCCAGCCCAAAAGTGGGTCATTAGTGTCGTGAGAGCTGCCATGGACTTGGGTTTCTCCTGGCCAAGGTGTCTGGCGAGCCACTCGTCATGAATGTTATGCTTGAAAGCCGCCGGGGCTTCCGCGTCCGGATAGTCGACTATTTGGTTCTTTTTAGTTAGGAACCGAGTCCAGAATTTCCTGGGTGATTCTCCGGGCTGTTGAGTAATGTGGCTCAAGTCATCAACATCCGGAGGTCGCACATATGAGCCCTGGAAGTTGTCGACAAATGCGCCTTCCAGATTTTCCCAACTACCAATGGAATTTGCGGGCAGGCTGTTTAGCCAGTCTCGGGCGGGTCCTTTGAGCTTAAGGGGAAGATATTTGATGGCATGTAGATCATCTCCGCGGGCCATGTGAATGTGGAGAAGGAAATCTTCTATCCATACCGCGGGGTCTGTGGTGCCATCATATGATTCGATGTTTACGGGTTTAAACCCTTCTGGAAATTCATGATCCCTCACTTCGTCAGTGAAGCAGAGGGGGTGTGCGGCGCCTCTATGTCGGGCTATGTCACGGCGCAGTCCAGCTGCGTCTGACTGGTTGTATTCAGCCCGGCCGGATTTGCTGTTAGTGTATCCGGTATGACGGTCATCGTCATGTGCTTCGGCACGCCCCCGTGAGCCGTAGATCAATCTTGGTTGTCCTGCGGCATTATCCAGTTTATCGCGCAGGTCCTGAGTATTGCCTCGGGCCGTAGTAAACCGGCGCGGGGGTGCAGGCTGGTATTTCGGCTGATATGCCATTTTGTCTCGACCTCGAGGAGGTCGGTCAGCCGTGGTGGCTCCTGTATGTCTCCTGCATCGTCGTCCATACCGTCGATGTCTTCGAAGTCGAAGTCGAGCAAGTAGGTTAAATCATCGATCGTGGAAACAAAGTGGGTGGTGGGTGGGCAGCGAATTCCTTCGTCGCCTGCTTCCCACTCAAGCCGGACATAGTTCGGCACAGTGCCTCCTGACAAAGAGAGAGACTTCAATGAGTTCAGCATGTCGCTATAGGGCGAGTGTTGAAAGAAGTCCGCAGTGGTAAACTCCATTACCGGAGCCCAGCCTGGCTCGATTGGCTCGGGAGTGAGCGGGCCAGGACCAACAGCTGGATATGAGTCCGGGGGCCTAGGGTTACAGGCCTCCACAGAGGTGAGACCTGTTTTCGGCTCCACCGCTGATAAGTGTGCGGCCTGCGGGGCGCGGTCCAGCCCTCTGTCCATAGGCAACGGAACCTGCCCTAGATTTATATCCAGGGCTGCTTCGGGGATGATGTCCCGGGCACTGTCCGACGACAGGTCTAGGCCGTGCTCGTCGTGGCTGTCCGGCGCTCCTCGCGCAGGCTCGAATCCGTCGAAGATCAAGTCTCCTCGGATATCTGCCGTGTAGTTCAAGCTTCCGAACCTGATCTGGTGGCCAGGGGCAAAGCTGTCGATCTGCTCCAACTGGCCAAGCGAATTGGCCCGCAGTGCAAAGCCGCCAAACACAAAGATCTGTCCGGGGAGAAAAGTCTCACCCGGGACCGTGTTGTTGACGATTGAAGACGCCATCAAGCCTCGAAGCGACGACACAGAGGAGCTCTCAATGAAAGCACCAATGTCGGTGTCAAAGCCTGCGGATCTCGGGTAGGGGGTCCCGATCTGTGCGTCTTAGGCTGATGGTAACAGGAAGCAAGGGACACAATGTTTACCCAGGTTCGGGCCCTCTCGATGGAGGTAAAACCCTACTTCCTGCTTGATTAATATTGAAGATATGTAGAATACAAGAGTAGATCTACCACGAGATCGTAGAGGCTAAACCCTAAGAGCTAGCCTATGATGGTATGATTGTAATTGTGATTGGCCTTCTAAGGACCATGCTCCCCGGTTTATATAGACACCGGAGAGCTAGGGTTTACATGGAGTCGGTTACAAGGAAGGAAATATAATATCTAGATCACCAAGCTTGTCTTCCACGCAAAGGAGAGTCCCATCCAGACACGAGCCGAAGTCTTGAGTCTTGTATCTTGACGCTTCTATAGTCTGGACGATGAATATAGTCCGGCTGTCCGGATACCCCCTTATCCAGGACTCCCTCACTAGCCTATGATTGTGATTGTAGTTGTCCAACGGACTAAATCCTCCGGTTTATATAGACAACTGAGGGGGTAATGGTTACACAAAGTCAGTTACAGAGAAGGGAATCTACATATCTGAATTGCCAAGCTTGCCTTCCACGCAAAGGAGAGTCCCACCCGGACACGAGACGAAGTCTTCTATCTTGTATCTTCATAGTCCAACAGTACGGCATAAGCATATAGTCCGGCTGTCCGAGGACCCCGTAATCCAAGACTCCCTCAGTCATCGTCACAACTTGGGGCACGCCCCCGCAATCCGTAGATCGATCTTGACTGTCCTGCTTTGTTTTCCAATTCATCTCGCAGGTCATGCGTGTAGCCCCGGGCCTTCGTGTTTCTATTTGTTCGGCGACGGGGTGCGGCCTGGTGTTCGGACTGATAAGCCGCTTTGTCTTGGCCACGGGGTGGTCGGTCGGCTGAATCCTGCGCTAGTAGTATAGGCTCTAGTGCCTCGTCCTCGAATTGAGGTAACAACCTGCGCCTCGGGTAACTTTTGGTTGGCTGCTCGAGTCCGTATTCCTCGGCCACCGGACCTCAGTCCATCTATTCGTGAGCCGATCTTGATCAGCTTGAAGCTTCTGCCGTTTTTTCTTCGGGCTCTTTGAAGTGGCTATAAGCCGGTGCTTGAAGCGCTCCTGCTTGATGGGATCCTCAGGCACGGTAAATTCTTTGTCACCGAGGCTCACCTCATCTTCGGAGAGGGGCATGTAATTGTCATCCTCTGAGTCTTCGTTCGAGGCCTTTTCGTCGGGGCTAGCTTGCCCGTCCTCCTGTCCGGCCTTTTCGGAGCCTGGCTAGGTGGGATTGTTTTCGTCTTCGGCATCATCCAGAGTGTTATTATCTCTTGTGCCAGTATCGCTATTTCTACCCTCGCGTGGTTTAGAGCGGCGCCGCTGACATTGGCGCTTTGGCTGCTTCTCGAGAGGATTACCCTTTGTTGCATCCTTTTGATCCTCGCCATTGTTTTCTTTGGGTGTGTCCACCATATATATGTCATATGATGAGGTGGCTGTCCAGCACCCTGCGGCCGGTGGTTCCTGTTCTTCTCCGGCATCGTCGTCCATACCGTCGATGTCTTCGGAGTCAAAATCAAGCATGTCAGTTAAGTCCTCGACAGTGGCTATTTAAGTGGGTGGTGGGTGGGTAACGAGTTCCTTCGTCGTCCGCTTCCCACTCAAGCCGGACATAGTTCGGCCAAGAGTCTCCCGACAAGGTGAGAGATTTTAGTGAGTTTAGCATGTCGCCCAAGGGCGAGTGCTGAAAGATGTCTATGGAGCTGAACTCCAAGATCGGTGCCCAGTTAGGTCCGATGGGCGCGTATACGCGCGGTTCGAAGCCTATGTCCAGAGACGAGTCCATGGGTCTGATGACACCGACCTCATTGGAAGTGAAATCTGTGTTCGACTCTATCGCTGCTGAGTGTGTGGCTTCCGTGGCGAGGTCCATCCCCCCGTCCTCGGATGGCACGATCTGCGCTGGATCTAAAGCCAAGGCAGCTGCTGGTGCGATCTCCTGAACGCCGTCCGATGGCAAATCTAGGTCATGCTCAATGTGGCTATAGGGTGCACCCGTCATGGGCTCGAATCCGTCGAAGATCAAGTCTCCGTGGATGTCGGCAGTGTAGTTCAGGCTTCCAAACCTAAACAGACGGCCAGGGGCATAGCTATTGATCTGCTCCAGATGGCCAAGCGAGTTGGCCCGCAGTGCGAAGCCGCCGAATACGAAGATCTGTTCAGGGGGAAAACCTCACCCTGGACCGCATCATTGTAGATGATTGAAGGAGCCATCAAACCTTATGGTGACGACACAGTGGAACTCTCAGTGAAAGCACCAATGTTGGTGTCAAAACCGGCGGATCTCGGGTAGGGGGTACTGAACTGTGCGTATAAGGCTAATGGTAACAGGAGGCGGGGGACATGATGTTTACCCAGGTTCGGGCCCTATCTATGGAGGTAATACCCTACTTCCTGCTTGATTGATCTTGATGATATGAGTATTACAAGAGTTGATCTAGCACAAGATCGTAGAGGCTAACCCCAGAAGCTAGCCTATGATTATGATTGTAGTTGTCCTACAGACTAAACCCTCCGGTTTATATATACACCGGAGGGGGCTAGGGTTACATAGAGTCAGTTACAGAGAAGGGAATCTACATATCCGAATTGCCAAGCTTGCCTTCCACGCAAAGGAGAGTCCCACCCGGACACGGGACGAAGTCTTCTATCTTGTATCTTCATAGTCCAACAGTCCGGCTAAGCATATAGTCCGGCTGTCCGAGGACCCCGTAATCCAAGACTCCCTCAGTCATCATCACGTGTTGGGCGCGCCCCCGCAATCCGTAGATCAATCTTGACCGTCCTGCTTTGTTTTCCAATTCGTCTCGTAGGTCATGCGTGTAGCCCCAGGATTTCTTGTTTCTATTTGTTTGGCGACGGGGTGCAGCCTGGTGTTTGGACTGATAAGCCGCTTTGTCTTGGCCACGGGGTGGTCGGTCGGCCGCATCCTGCACTGGTAGTATAGGCTCTAGTGCCTCGTCCTCGAATTGAGGTAACAGCCTGTGCCTCGGGTAACTTTTGGTTGGGGTGCTCAAGTCCGTATTCCTCGTCCGCCAGGACCTCGGTCTATCTATTCGTGAGCCGATCTTGATCAGCTTGAAGCTGCTGCTGTTTTTTCTTCAGGCTCTTTGCAGTGGCTATAAGCCGGCGCTTGAAGCGCTCCTGATAGACGGGATCCTCAGGCATGGTAAATTCTTTGTCGCTGAGGCTCACCTCGTGTTCGGAGAGGGGTATGTAATTGTCATCCTCTGAGTCTTCGTTCGTGGCCTTTTCATCAGGGCTAGCTTGCTCGTCCTCCCGTCCAGCCTGTTCGAAGCCTGGCTGGGCGGGATTGTTTTCGTCTTCGGCATCATCCAGAGTGCTATTATCTCTTGTGCCGGTATCGCTGTTTCTACCCTCGCGTGGTTTAGAGCGGCGCCGCTGACGTTGGCGCTTCAGCTGCTTCTCGAGAGGATTATCCTCCGTTGCATACTTTTGATCCTCGCCATTGTTTTCTTTAGGTGTGTCCACCATATATATGTCATATCATGAGGTGGTTGTCCAACGCCCTATGGGCGGTGGTTCCTGTTCTTCTCTGGCATCGTCGTCCATACCGTCGATGTCTTCGAAGTCGAAATCAAGCATGTCGGTTAAGTCATCGACAGTGCCTATTTAAGTGGGTGGTGGGTGGGTAGCGAGTTCCTTCGTCGTACGCTTCCCACTCAAGTCGGACATAGTTCAGCCAAGAGTCTCCCGACAAGGAGAGAGATTTTAGTGAGTTTAGCACGTCGACCAAGGGCAAGTGCTGAAAGATGTCTGTGGAGCTGAACTCCAAGATCGGTGCCCATTTAGGTCCGATGGGTGTGGATACGCGCGGTTTGGAGCCTATGGCCGGAGACGAGTCCGGGGGTCCCATGACACAGACATCATTGGAAGTGAAATCTATGTTCGGCGCTATCGCCGTTGAGTGTGCGGCTTTCGTGGCGGGGTCCATCCCCCCGTCCTCGGATGGCACGATCTATGCTGGATCTAAAGGCAGGGCAGCTACTGGTGCGATCTCCTGAACGTCGTCCGATGGCAGATTTAGGTCATGCTCAACGTGGCTGTTGGGTGAACCAGTCATGGGCTCGAATCCGTCGAAGATCAAGTCTCCGCGGATGTCGGCAGTGTAGTTTAGGCTTCCAAACATGACCTGACGGCTAGGGGTGTGGCTATTAATCTGCTCCAGATGGCCAAGCAAGTTGGCCCGCAGTGCGAAGCCACCGAATACGAAGATCTGTTCGGGGGGGGGGGAACCTCACCCTGGACCGCATTGTTGTAGATGATTGAAGTAGCCATAAAGCCTTATGGTGACGACACAGTGGAACTCTCAATAAAAGCACCAATGTTGGTGTCAAAACCGGCGGATCTCGGGTAGGGGGTCCTGCACTATGCGTCTAAGGCTAATGGTAACAGGAGGCAGGGGACACGATGTTTACCCAGGTTCGGGCCCTCTCTATGGAGGTAATACTCTACTTCTTGCTTGATTGATCTTGATGATATGAGTATTACAAGAGTTGATGTACCACGAGATGGTAGAGGCTAAACCCTAGAAGCTAGCCTATGATTATGATTGTCCTTGTCCTACGGACTAAACCCTCCAGTTTATATAGACACCGGAGGGGGGTAGGGTTACACAGAGTCGGTTACAGAGAAGGGAATCTATATATCCGAATTGGGAAGCTTGCCTTCCACGCAAAAGAGATTCCCACCCGGACACGGGACGGAGTCTTCAATCTTGTATCTTCATAGTCCAACAGTCCGGCATAAGCACATAGTCCGGCTGTCCGAGGACCCCCTAATCCAGGACTCCCTCACCTGTACCCGCTCTGGACCTAGATCCAGAGCAGACTGCATCGTCTGAGGACGGGGAGCTTAACCCCGCCACGGAGGCCGCAGACTCAGCGGTGATAGGACCGCACACATATCCAACCTCGAGTGGGCCCTGTGTTATTGGAACCTCGGATTCGTCTCCAGCCATGTGTTCCGAACCGTGTACATCCGTTCCCACTGAATCTGATCAGGCGCCGATCGATGAGTTCAGCTCTGCGGCCATCTTCCGGCACTCACCTTTCGGTGATGTGCTAAACTCATTAAAAGCCCTCTCCTTATCCAGGGGTCTCAGCCGAACTATATCCGGCTTGAGTTGGAAGCTGATGGCGGGGAATTTCGCTTCCCACCTACCATCCACTACATAGCCACTGTCGAAGACTTAACCGACACGCTCGATTACGGCTCTGAAGACATCGACATTATGGACGACGATGCCGGAGAAGGGCAGACACAAAAACCACCACCCATAGGGCGGTGGATGGCCACATCATCATATGATATATACATGGTGGACACACTTAAAGAGAAGGAGGCCGACGGCGATAATGATACGCCCGTCGACGAACCTCCCAAGAGTCGGCGTTAGAAGCACCGATCTCAATCCGGCAAAGGGAAAAACAGCAACATTGTCACGGACGACGGGGATAATCCGGACCAGGCTGAGGACCCCGCAGACCCAGGGTTGGAGCAGGACGTGCGAGGGGATGGCGAGCACAGTCCGGGGGTGTTGTCTGACCACAATGACGCTGAAGATATCAATTATCAACCTATCTCCGAAGAGGAGATCAGCCTGGGCAACGACGATTTTGTCATCCCAGAAGAACCCATAGACCAAGAACACCTCCATCACAGGCTTATCGCCACTGTAAGGAGCCTGAAGAAGCAGAAGCAGCGGCTTAAAGCCGCACAGGATACACTCAATGACATATGGAATGAAGTGCTAGACGCTGAGAAAAAATATGGCTGCCACCACCAAACAAAGGGTTATCCTAAGCGTAAACTGCTACCCTAATTCGACGACGAGGCTATTGCGCCTATATCGCCAGAAAACAATACGACCGACAAGGCGGACCGACCACCCCGTGGTCGAGACAAAGGGGCTAGCAATGCCGTACACAAGCCCACACCTCCTCCCCGTGGAGAAAGGGAGGTTGCAGCCCAGGACTAGAAACACGATCTACGTGAGGACCTGGATAAAAAGGCTGGTAAGCCAGATCCATCTCCGGATCTAGGGACTGTGCCCCCACACAGGATTGTGGCTATCAGGCCAAATATGCCGGCCATATACCGGTTCGGAGTCGATACCGAACATCACAACCGTCAAACCCACGCCACGAAAGAGTCAAATACAGGGGTGCTGTGCACCCCTTGTGCTTCACTGATGTGGTGTTGGATCACGAATTCCCAGAAGGGTTTAAACCCGTAAACATCGAGGCATATGATGGAACGACGGACCCTGCGTCTGGATAGAGGACTTTATTCTCCACATCCACATGGCCCACGGAGATGATCTCCATGCCATCAATTACTTACCCCTCAAGCTGAAAGGACCGGCTCGACACTGGCTGAAAAGCCTCCCAGAAAATTCCATTGGAAGTTGGGAAGAACTTGAGGACGCTTTTCGGGCCAATTTTCAAGGGACTTATGTTCGCCCCCCGGACGCTGGCGATCTAAGTCACATAATCCAGCAACCCGGGGAATCAGTCCGAAAACTTTGGAATCGGTTTCTCACCAAGAAGAACCAAATCGTCGATTGTCTAGACGCCGAATCCTTAGCAGCTTTCAAGAACAGTGTCCGAGACGAATGGCTAGCTAGACACCTTGGCCAAGAGAAGCCAAGGACAATGGCAGCCCTAATTGCGCTCATGACCCGTTTTTGCACGGGCAAGGACAGTTGGTTAGCCCGTAGCAGTACCAGCGAGCCTGGCACATCCGAATTCAGGGATTGCAATGGAAAGCCACGACATCACAAAAATAAACGTCTAAACAATGCTAGAAGCCCAGGTGATACATCAATAAATGTTGGATTCAGTGGCTCCAGACCTGGTCAGCGGAAGAAACCATTATAGGAAATAAAGATGGCCCATCCAGCCTGGACAAAATATTAGACAGGAACTGCCAGATCCATGGCACCCCCGTTAAACCCGCGAACCATACCAACCACAGTTGTTGGGTCTTTAAGCAGGCCGGCAAGCTCACCACCGAACACAAGGGGAAGGGACCTCAGAGCGACGGCGAGGATGAATCTCGCCAGCCGAACATAGGGGGACAGAAGAAATTTCCACCGGATATCAAAACAGTGAACATGATATATGTCACCCATATCCCAAAATGGGAAGTGCAAATGCACACTCCGAGACATCTTTGCTGTTGAGCCTGTCGCCCCCAAATTCAACCCATGGGCGACATGCCCGTTCACCTTTGATCGCAGGGATCATCCGACTAGTATCCGTCATGGGGGTTCATCTGCCCTAATGCTCGACCCAATAATCGATGGCTACCATCTCACTCGAGTCCTCATGGACGGCGGCAGTAGTCTAAATCTGATATATCAGGACACTGTCCGCAAAATGGGGATAGACCCAGCAAGAATCAAGCCAAGCAGCACAACCTTGAAAGGAGTTATACCGGGCGTAGAAGCCCGCTGCACGGGCTCTTTAACATTGGAAGTCATATTCGGCTCTCCCGATAACTTTCAAAGCGAAGAGCTACTCTTCGACATAGCTCCGTTCCGAAGTGGCTCTCATGCACTACTCAGAAGAACGGCCTTCGCCCGCTTTAATGCAGTCTTGCATTATGCCTATTTAAAACTAAAAATTCCTAGACCACGTGGTGTCATCACTGTGAGTGGAAATATGGAGCGCTCTCTCTGTACAGA
Organism: Triticum dicoccoides; assembly: GCF_002162155.2. NCBI lineage: Eukaryota > Viridiplantae > Streptophyta > Magnoliopsida > Poales > Poaceae > Triticum > Triticum dicoccoides. The sequence continues at coordinate 475,374,238 of NC_041383.1, read as the reverse complement.
GAAGGATACTGTGGCTTTAGCAGCCGAAGTACTAAACGGCATATTCAAGCCGAACAGATCATCGGTCGTTAGGACCACGGACACAGCTAAACGTGTCAGGAGCACGCCTCAGTGCGGTAGCTCAGATAAACATAAGCTCGATTAGCAGTCACACCCCCATCGACTGCCCCATAAGGTGACAACATACATACCTCGTATACACAAGTACATCCTTAAAATCCCTTGGGCAGCACTGGGGGCACACTGCACACAAATAGTCCATAGTTCGGCTCGACCCTATTCAGACTCTACGATCATCTTTCAAGGTTCATGAAACAAACTTTATGTATGGCCACACTGGATTTTCTTTTCCAGTATTTTTTTACAGATGACCATCACATTACCCCCTTCAAGGACACATAACAAAGGAGAAAACGATGCAGACGTGCAGAAGGGCCCCGCACTAAAGGTTTATTTTTAGATTAAGACCATGTGTAAACCTTTTTTATCTCTTTTTGTTTTATACTTTTCTGGCATGTACAATGTCCTAGGAGGTTATCGACACCATCTATAATTACACGGCTTGCCGTACTAGAAAGGGATATTGCAGAAGCAGCTTGGTCCATATTTTGTTTGGAGTTTTATTCTCTTACCACCTGCGCTCTCTCCCCATGTCAGATTGCCACACGTGCCTTGACAACAGGGTCCATTTACTAGGGGCTGTATTCGGCCTGGTATACTTTGAAAAGTACGAACACCTATAGGGAGTGCTAGGCGTCGCGAGTTTGGCCTTATATGTATCAACTTTGAATCATGTCTTTGGTCAATAGCTGGGTTACCCGGCTCCTGTGCTTACTACCTTACGTTCCGCTCTGTCAGCTAAGGTAGTAAAGGGAGAATTAATGCGATTGTGTCCTGGTTTCATCCGGATGAGCACCTCAGCAGAGAAAGCCAAAAACTGACTGTCATGATGCGGCGAGAGCTGGTCAACCACTCATGACTCACCGGAACCTTCGCGATTCCCTCCGTGTTAAACAAAGGACCGTTCTTCTGGTCACGTATGTAAACGCACCATATTCGGATAACCACGTACATACCAGGGGCTATATCATAGACCCACCGTCAAACTCCTATGGCTAAGTGAAAGTGTTAAAGCCCTATAGTATGATTGCCTGGTTCGATGCATTGACACCTCCTTTATGGACCAAGACGTTGGGTCAAGTGTGATCAAGTGCTTTTTCAAACACCCTCGCGTTATACGCGAGGGGGCTGAAGCCGACGACTGGTAAACTTTTAGATTAAATATATGTAAAGAAAAAATGTCCGCACACGAGGCACCAAAACTTTTCGGGCGAAAGTATAAAAGCATAGCCTCAGAAATATTACAATATTGTTGTTACAATTTTGATACACTTCACTTGAACATAATATCTTTCCAGCACTGACCCTCTATCAAGCGGGCACCCTCCAGGATGGCCTCAAAATAATGCTCTAGCGTGTGATGGTCCTTGCCCTCGGGTGGACTTTGCGCTGCAATATCGATGGCCTTCATCTCCGCCCAATACGTCTTAACACGGGCAAGGGCCATCCGTGAACCTTCTATGCACGTTGACCGCTTAGCAGCGTCGATATGCAGCGCCGCATCAATAAGCCGCCGCACCAAACCAAAATAACTATTCGGAATTGGCACAGTCGGCCACAACAGGACTATGACATCCTTCATGGCAGATCCGGACATCTTGTGGAGTTCGGCCCATTGGGCCATCTGTTCATTCAATAGCGGACGCTTTGGCATGTTGAATTGCGACCATAATAGCTTTTCCATCGCATGTCCTTCTTGCGCACGGAAAAACTGAATTGCATCGGCAACACTCTTCGACAAGTCCAAAAACGTGTTTGGATAACTTCACATTTGATTAAGCGGGGCATACTTTGGATCGCCAAACTTAGTTTGTAATAAGAAGGGCTTATCAGCTGCGATCTCCCCAGCTTGTCGGATCTCCTCCCGAGCTGCTCTAGACTCAGACCGAGCTTCCCTCGCCTCTTGTAAGGCCTTGTCAAGATCATCTTTGTCTTTGTTATCTTTCTCAAGAAATTGGCATCGGCTAGCAGCATCCTTTAGCTCAAGCGCCAGAGTAGAAATTCTCTCCTCACACAGGCGTCGAGTAGCCTGCTCGGCCTTTAACTCAGTGGCTGCCTTTTCAGCTGCCGCATTACCCATCCTGGCCTGCTCCTTGTCCCGGACAAGCTCAGCTCAAAGGGTCTCAACTGCGGCGGCACTATCTGCAGTTATGCATATTTCAGTATGCAATTTCTTAGCGTCATGCTCATATCATAATAATTGCATATACAAAGTGCCTCAAGGACATACCTTGTGCCTCGTCGAGCCGTCTGTTCATAAGCGTGATGTCATCATCCGCCACATGAACTTTCTGCTTCAGATGTTCAATCTCTATAGCTCGGGCAGTCACCATGGATGTAACAGCCTGTGTTTCAACTAGTCAAATAATTTCATAGGAATATATTTCTTGATCCTTTGATCGCCTCCCTTTGGACGCCAACCAGAGTCTCAGGGGCTACTATCTATAGACAGGCGCATTTTTGTGTTTATAACACAATTAAAAATATTACATTACGTACCTCGAAGCTTCTTAGCAGGCTCGTGAAGGCTTCATTCAATCCGCTTTTCGCGGACTGAACCCTCTCAACCACCGTACCCATCAAGGTACGATGTTCGTCTAAGACAGACGCATGTCGTAATGTGTCTATCAATGTATCCGGTGCCTCCGAATCTGGAGCAGACTGCGTCGTTCCTCAGAACTGGGATAGTCCGGGACCTTTGTTGTTGGTCCCCTTAGGGGCCGCACACCCCGGACCACGGGCGGCCGAAGTTTCACCATCAGGCCCGGTCTTCTCTGTCCCTTGCACTGCTCGTTGATCGGGAGAGATCCTCTAGGACAACACCTCGGCATCGTCTGCCTTATCAGGCAGGTTGATCGGTGGAGGCGTCTCGCTCTCCATCATCTCCAGGAGAAGATCCCCCGAAGAGGAGGATGATACATCTCCGACATATCTATAATTTTTTATTGTTCCATGCTATTATATTACCCGTTTTGGATGTCTATGGGCTTTACTTTACACTTTTATACCATTTTTGGGACTAACCTACTAACCGGAGGCCCATCCTGAATTCCTGTCTTTTTGCCTATTTTAGTGTTTCGAAGAAAAGGAATATCAAACGGAGTCGAAATGGAATGAAACCTTCGGGAGCGATCTTTTTGGAACAAACGCAATCCAGGAGACTTGGAGTGGACATCAAGAAGCAGCCGAGGCGGCCATGAGGGTACTAGGCGCGCCTCCCACCCTCGTGGGCTGCTCGTGGCTCCCCTGACCGACCTCCTTCGCCTATATATACTTGCATACCCTGAAAACATCCAGGAGCACACAAAACCCTATTTCCACCACTGCAACCTTCTGTATCCGTGAGATCCCATCTTGGGGCCTTCGCCGGTGCTCCGCCGGAGGGGGAATCGATCATGGAGGGCTTGTACATCAACACCATAGCCTCTTCGATGAGTTGTGAGTAGTTTACCACAGACCTTTGGGTCCATAGTCATTAGCTAGATGACTTCTTCTCTCTCTTTGAATCTCAATACAAAGTTCTACTCAATCTTCTTGGAGATATATTTGATGTAACTCTTTTTGTGGTGTGTTTGTCGAGATCCGATGAATTGTGGGTTTATGATCAAGTTTATCTATGAGAAATATTTGAATCTCATCTGAATTCTTTTATGTATGATTGGTTATCTTTGCAAGTCTCTTTGAATTATCAATTTGGTTTGGCCTACTAGATTGATCTTTCTTGCAATGGAAGAAGTGCTTAGCTTTGGGTTCAATCTTGCGGTGTCCTTTCCCAGTGGCAGTAGGGGCAGCAAGGCACGTATTGTATTGTTGCCATCGAGGATGAAAAGACGGGGCTTATATCATATTGCTTGAGTTTATCCCTCTACATCATGTCATCTTGCCTAATGCGTTACTCTGTTCTTATGAAATTAATACTCTAGATGCATGCTGGATAGCGGTCGATGTGTGGAGTAATAGTAGTAGATGCAGAATCGTTTCGGTTTACTTGTCGCGGACGTGATGCCTATATACATGATCATGCCTAGATATTCTCATAACTATGCACTTTTCCATCAATTGCTCGACTGTAATTTGTTCACCCACCGTAATACTTATGCTATCTTGAGAGAAGCCACTAGTGAAACCTATGTCCCCCGGGTCTATCTTTTATCATATAAGTTTCCAATCTACTTTATTTTGCAATCTTTACTTTTCAATCTATATCATAAAAATATGAAAAATATTTATCTTATCTTATTATCTCTATCAGATCTCACTTTCGCAGGTGGTCGTGAAGCAATTGACAACCCCTTTATTGCGTTGGTTGCGAGGTTCTTGTTTGTTTGTGTAGGTACGAGGGACTTGCATGGAGCCTCCTACTGGATTGATATCTTGGTTCTCAAAAACTGAGCGAAGTACTTACGCTACTTTGCTACATCGCCCTTTCCTATTCAAGGGAAAACCAATGCAGTGCTTAAGAGGTAGCAAGAATGATTTCTGGCGCCATTGCTGGGGAGGTCTTTGCTCAAGTCAAGACATACCAAGAACCCATCACAAACTCATCTCCCTCGCATTACATTATTTTCCATTTGCCTCTCGTTTTCCTCTCTCCCACTTCACCCTTGCCGTTTTATTCGCCATCTCTTTTCCATTCGCCTATTTTTCGCTTGCCTCTTGTGTGACCTGTTTGCCCTAATGGCCTTGCCTAAAAATGCTGATCTTCACCTTAGAAGGTTGGAAGATATCAAAATCAGCGTTAGAAGCTTTATGACTTTACAATTTGAGCATAATAGTTTCTTTAGAAACGAGCTTAAAGAACAAAAAAGTTTTATGGAATATGTGAATAAAGAGCTTGATGATATGTTTAAGGAATTTTATGGTTTGAATTCTTAGATTGCTCATCTTGAAAAATCAATAGCCCAAATTTCTGATAAGCAAGCCACCTTAATTAATAAGATGGCTGCCAGACTAGAAGGGTTAGAGGGAAATAATGATGAAGATCTAAAAGTGATTGATGTGTCTCCTATTAAATCTTTGTTTTGCAATATGAATCGTGATAATGATGGGACTGGAGATGAGTCAACTTTAGTTAAAAGACGTCCCAATGATTCGGAGTTTTTAGATCTTGATGCTAAAATTGGTAAAAGTGGGATTGGAGAGGTCAAAACTTTACGTAGCAATGAACCCACTATTATGGGTTTCAAGGAATTTAATTATGATAACTGCTTTTTAACAGATTGTATTTCCTTGTTGCAATCCGTGTTGAATTCTCCTGATGCTTATAGTCAAAATAAAGCTTTTACCAAACATATCGTTGATGCTTTGATGCAATCTTATGAAGAAAAACTTGAATTGGAAGTTTCTATCCCTAGAAAACCTTATGATGAGTGGGAACCTACCATTAAAATTAAAATTAAAGATCATGAATGCTATGCTTTGTGTGATTTGAGTGCTAGTGTTTCCACGATTCCAAAAACTTTATGTGATGTGTTAGGTTTCCGTGAATTTGATGATTGTTCTTTAAACTTGCAACTTTTGGATTCCACTATTAAGAAACCTATGGGAAGGATTAATGATGTTCTTATTGTTGCAAATAGGAATTATGTGCCCGTAGATTTTATCGTTCCTGATATAGATTGCAATCTTTCATGTCCTAATATTTTTGGTAGACCTTTCCTTAGAACGATTGGTGCAACTATTGATATGAAGGAAGGAAATATTAGATTCCAATTTCCATCAAGGAAATGCATGGCACACTTTCCTACAAAGAAAATCAAATTACCTTATGAATCTATTATGCGAGCCACTTATGAATTGGATGCCAAAGATGGCAATACCTAGATCTATTCTCGCTTTTATGCCTAGCTAGGGGCGTTAAACGATAGCGCTTGTTGGGAGGAAACCCAATTTTATTTTTGTTCCTTGACTTTGCTCCTGATTAGTAATAAATAATTCATCTAGACTCTTTTTAGATGTGGTTTTATGTTTTAATTAGTGTTTGTGCCAAGTAGAACCTATAGGATCATCTTGGTTGAAAGTTAATTTGATCTTGCTGAAAAACAGAAACTTTTGCACGCATGAGAATGATTTTAGTAAATCACCGAAACGTGATTTTTAGTTGATATTTTTCTCAGTATATAAATAGACAAATTTCCTAGTACTTCCTATTTTGGTAGTATTTTTAGAGTTCCATAAGTATTCGAAAGTTACAGATTACTACAGACTATTCTGTTTTTGACAGATTCTGTTTTCCGTGTGTTGTTTGCTTATTTTGATGAATCTATGGCTTGTATCGGGGGGTATGAACCATAGAAAAGTTGAAATACATTAGTTTTAACACCAATATAAATAAAGAATGAGTTCATTCCAATACCTTAAGTGGTGGTTTTTCTTTCTTGCAGTAACGGAGCTCATGAGATTTTCTGTTGAGTTTTGTGTTGTGAAGTTTTCATGTTTTGGGTAAAGATTTGATGGACTATGGAATAAGGAGTGGAAAGAGCCTAAGCTTGGGGATGCACAAGACACCCAAAGATAATTCAAGGACATCCAAAAGCCTAAGCTTGGGGATGCCCCGGAAGGCATCCCCTCTTTCGTCTTCGTCTATCGGTAACTTTACTTGGAGCTATATGTTTATTCACCACATGATATGTGTTTTGCTTGAGCGTCTTGTATGATATGAGTCTTTGCTTTTTAGTTTACCACAATCATCCTTTCTGTACACACCTTTTGGGAGACACACACATGATTCAGAATTTATTAGAATACTCTATGTGTTTCACTTATATCTTTTGAGCTAGATAGTTTTGCTCTATGTGCTTCACTTATATTTTTTAGAGCACGGCGGTGGTTTTATTTTGTAGAAATTATTGATCTCTCATGCTTCACTTATATTATTTTTAGAGTCTTTTAGAACAGCATGGTATTTTCTATGGTTATAAAATTAGTCCTAGAATGATGGGCATCCAAGTTGGGTGTAATAAAAACTATCATAGGAAGTGAATTGAATACTATGATCAACTTGATGCTTGATAATTGTTTTGAGATATAATGGTGGTAATGTTAGAGTCATGCTAGTTGGGTAATTATGAAATTGAGGAATACTTGTGTTGAAGTTGGCAAGTCCCGTAGCATGCACGTATGGTAAAAGTTGTGTAACATTTGTTGCATGGGGTGCTCTTTTGATTGCCTTCCTTATGTGTGGAGGTCGGGCGCGCGCGATGGTCAACTCCTACCAACCTCCCCCTAGGAGCATGCGTAGTAATTTGCTTCGAGGGCTAATAAAACTTTTTCAATAAGTATATGAGTTCTTTATGACTAATGTGAGTCCATGGATTATACGCACTCTTACCCTTCCATCATTGCTAGCCTCTACGGTACTGTGCATTGCCATTTCTCACCCTGAGAGTTGGCGCAAACTTCGCAGGTGCATCCAAACCCCATGATACGAGACGCTCTATCACACATAAACCTCCTTATATCTTCCTCAAAACAGCCACCATACCTACCTATTATGGCATTTCCATAGCCATTCCGAGATATATTGCCATGCAACTTTCCACCGTTCCGTTTATCATGACACGCATCATCATTGTCATATTGCCTTGCATGATCATGTAGTTGACATCGTATTTGTGGCAAAGCCACCATGCATAATTTTTTTATACATGTCACACTTGATTCATTGCCCATCCCGGTACACTGCCGGAGGCATTCATATAGAGTCATATCTTGTTCTAGTATCGAGTTGTAATCAATGAGCTATAAATAAATAGAAGTGTGATTATCATCATTATTAGAGCATTGTCCCTTATAAAAAAAGAAAGGCCAAATAAAAAAAGAAAGGCCAATAAAAAAAGAAAGGTCAAATAAATAAATAAATAAAAGGCCACCCAAAAAAGGGGGTCAATGTTACTATCCTTTTCCACACTTGTGCTTCAAAGTAGCACCATGATCTTTATGATAGAGAGTCTCTTATTTTGTCACTTTTATATACTAGTGGGAATTTTTCATTATAGAACTTGGCTTGTATATTCCAACGATGGGCTTCCTCAAAATGCCCTAGGTCTTCGTGAGCAAGCAAGTTGGATGCACACCCACTTAGTTTCTTTTTGAGCTTTCATACATTTATAGCTCTAGTGCATCTGTTGCATGGATATCCCTACTCCTCATGTTGACATCAATTGATGGGCATCTCCATAGCCCGTTGATTAGCCTCGTCAATGTGAGACTTTCTCCTTTTTTGTCTTCTCCACACAACCTCCATCATCATATTCTATTCCACCCATAGTGCTATATCCATGGCTCACACTCATGTATTGCGTGAGAGTTGAAAAAAGCTGAACCGCGCTAAAAAGTATGAACTAATTGCTTGGCTGAAATCTGGGTTGTGCATGATGGGAGTATTTTGTGTGCTGAAAATGAAACATAGTCTAACTATATGATTTTTTAGGGATAAACTTTCTTTAGCCATGTTATTTTGAGAAGACATGATTGCCTTGTTAGTATGCTTGAAGTATTATTACTCTTATGTCAATATGAACTTTTCTTTTGAATCATTCGGATCTGAACATTCATGCCACAATAAAGAAAATTACATTGAGAAATATGCTAGGTAGCATTCCACATCAAAAATTCTGTTTTCATCATTTACCTACTCGAGGACGAGCAGGAATTAAGCTTGGGGATGCTTGATACGACTCCAACGTATCTATAATTTTTTATTGTTCCATGCTATTATATTACCCGTTTTGGATGTCTATGAGCTTTACTTTACACTTTTATATCATTTTTGGGACTAACCTACTAACCAGAGGCCCGACCCAAATTGTTTTTTTGCCTATTTCAGTGTTTTGAAGAAAAAGAATATCAAACGGAGTCCAAATGGAATAAAACCTTGACTACAAAAAAAAGACATATCCGTGACATTTTGGGCCGAACGATTTTTTTTGTCATACTTATGACTCTTCTATGATGATAATTGTGACAAAACCCGGTATCATCATAGATGTGGTGGGCTCCTACTTCTATGACAAAAATCATGACAGAAAATGGGCTTTTCATCCTGGGCGCGTCGGAGACGCTGCTGCATGACATTATTTGGGCCGTCCATGACGGAAAAAACCGTGGTAGAAGCGAGGGCGAGGAAAATATCGGGGTGTTCCTGGTTACGGTGGGTGGTTGGGGCCGAGCGATGCGCATTTCTCTCGTACACTTACGTGTGTGGGTGCGAGGCATTGGGCTCTAACTGAACCCGAGCGAGGCGTTCGCCTACTGAACCCGAGCGATTGCACTGCAGGCTACGCGTTACTGAACCTGAGCGATCGATCGATGGTTGTTAACTGAACCCGATCGAGCGATTCCTTCGCTACTGCTGCTAACTAAAGGCGATCAATGCTGCCTCTGGATGAACAGTGAGCGTTGCTGGGGGGTTTGGATGAATAGTGAGCGATGGGGGTGGATGAACAGGACCCCGTGGTGTTGCCTCTAGATGAACAGGACCCCGTGGAGGGCTGGATGAACAGGACCCCGTGGAGGGCTGGATGAATTGGACGACCCCGTGGAGGGCTGGATGAGCAGTAGACTGTGGAGGGGTGGATGAACAGTAGCCCGTGGAGGGGTGGTTGAACAGGAGCCCGTGGAGAGGGCTGGTTGAATAGTAGCCGGTGGAGTGATGTCTACTACACAACCTTCTTCTTGTAGACGTTGTTGGGCCTGCAAGTGCACAAGTTTGTAGGAGAGTAGCAAATTTCCCTCAAGTGGATGACCTAAGGTTTATAAATCCCTAGGAGGCGTAGGATGAAGATGGTCTCTCTCAAACAAGCCTGCAGCCAAATAACAAAGAGTCTCTTGTGTTCCCAATACACCCAATACAATGGTAAATTGTATAGGTGCACTAGTTCGGCGAACAGATGGTGATACAAGTGCAATATGGATGGTAGATAAAGGTATTTGTAATCTGAAATTATAAAAACATCAAGGTAACAAGTGATAAAAGTGAGCGTAAACGGTATTGCAATGGTAGGAAACAAGGCCTAAGGTTCATACTTTCACTAGTGCAAGTTCTCTCAACAATAATAACATAGATAGATCATATAACAATCCCTCAACATGCAACAAAGAGTCACTCCAAAGCCACTAATAGTGGAGAACAAACGAAGAGATTATGGTAGGGTATGAAACCACCTCAAAGTTATCCTTTCTGTTCTATCTATTCAAGAGTTCGTAGTAAAATAACATGAAGCTATTCTTTCCGCTCAATCTATCATAGAGTTCATACTAGAATACCACCTTAAGACACAAATCAACCAAAACCCTAATGTCACCTAGATACTCCATTGTCACCTCAAGTATCCGTGGGCATGATTATATGATATGCATCACACAATCTCAGATTCATTTATTCAACCAACACAAAGTACTTCAAAGAGTGCCCCAAAGTTTCTATCGGAGAGTCAAGACGAAAACGTGTGCCAACCCCTATGCATAGGTTCATGGGCGGAACCCGCAAGTTGGTCACCAAAACATACATCAAGTGGCACATGATATCCCATTGTCACCACAGATAAACACGACAAGACATACATCAAGTGTTCTCAAATCATTAAAGACTCAATCCGATGAGATAACTTCAAAGGGGAAAACTCAATTCATCACAAGAGAGTAGAGGGGGAGAAACATCATAAGATCCAACTATAACAGCAAAGCTCGCGATACATCAAGGTCGTGCCATAGAGGGAACACGAGAGAGAACACGAGAGAGAGAGAGATCAAACACATAGCTACTGGTACATACCCTCAGCCTCGAGGGTGAACTACTCCCTCCTCGTCATGGATAACGCCGGGATGATGAAGATGGCCACCGGTGAAGGATCCCCCTCCGGCAGGGTGCCGGGAAGGGCTCCCGAGAGGTTTCTGGTGGCTAGAGAGGCTTGCGGCGGCGGAACTCCCGATCTATCTTGATATTTAATGGTTTTAGGGTACATAGGCTTATATAGGCGAAAGAAGTCGGTCGGGAGGTGCTCGAGGGGCCCACGAGACAGGGGGCACGCCCAGTAGGGGGGCGCCCCTATATCCTGGGCTCCTAGAGTATCTTTTGACGTGGATTCCAAGTCTCCAGGATGATAATCTTCCAAAAAATCACGTTGCCGAAGGTTTCATTCCGTTTGGACTCCGTTTGATATTTCTTTTCTTCGAAATACTGAAACAGGCAATAAAACAGCAATATGGGCTGGGACTCCGGTTAGTAGGTTAGTCCCAAAAGTAATGTAAAAGTGTATAATAAAGCCCATAATCATTCAAAACAGATAATATAATAGCATGGAACAATAAAAAATTATAGATAAGTTGGAGATGTATCAAGCATCCCCAAGCTTAATTCCTGCTCGTCCTCGAGTAGGTAAATGATAAAAACAGAATTTTTGATGTGGAATGCTACCTAGCATGATTCTCAATATAATTTCTCTTTATTGTGGCATGAATGTTCAAATGCAAATGATTCAAGATAAAAGCTTATAAAACATAAAATTAATAATACTTCGAAGCATACTAACAAATAATCATGTCCTATCAAAATAGCATAGCCAAAGAAAGCTTATCCCTACAAAATCATATAGTTAGGCCATGCTTCATCTCCATTACACAAAATACTCCCATCACGCACAACCCCGATGACGAGCCGAGCAATTGGTTCATACTTTTTAACGCTTACGCAATACTTGAGCGCAAGCCATGGACATAGCACTATGGTGGTCTAATATGGTGGTTGTGAGGAGAAAAAGTGGGAGAAGATAGTCTCACATCAACTAGGCGTATCAACGGGCTATGGAGATGCCCATCAATAGATATGAATGTGAGTGAGTAGGGATTGCCATGCAACGGATGCACTAGAGCTATAAATATATGAAACCTCAACAAAAGAAACTAAGTGGGTGTGCATCCAACTTGCTTGCTCACGAAGACCTAGGGCACTTTGAGGAAGCCCATCATTGGAATATACAAGCCAAGTTCTATAATGAAAAATTCCCACTAGTATATGAAAGTGACAACATATGAGACTCTCTATTATGAAGATCATGGTGCTATTTTTGAAGCACAAGTGTGGAAAAAGAGATAGTAGCAATTATCCCTTCTCTCTTTTTATTTTTTTTATTTTTCTCTTCCCCCCCCCTTTTTTCTTTTTCTTTTTTTTCTTTCTCTTTTTTTTTATTTTGTGGGCTTCTTTGGCCTCTTTTATTTTTATAAAGTCCGAAGTCCCATCCCGACTTGTGGGGGATAGTCTTCATCATCCTTTCCTCACTGGGACAATGCTCTAATAATGAAGATCATCACACTTTTATGGATTTACAACTCAAGAATTACAACTCAAAGCTAGAACAAGATATGACTCTATATGAATGCCTCCGGCGGTGTACTGGGATATGCAATGAATCGAGAGTGAAATGTATGAACATTATGAAGGTGGCCTTGCCACAAATACAATGTAAACTACATGATCATGCAAAGAGCAATATGACAATGATGAAACGTGTCATAATAAATGGAACGGTGGAAAGTTGCATGACAATATATCTCGGAATGGCTATGGAAATGCCATAATAGGTAGGTATGGTGGCTGTTTTGAGGAAGGTAAATAATGGGTTTATGCTACCGGCGAAAATTGTGCGGTAGAATAGAGGTTAGCTAAGTGGAAGGATGAGTGTTCGTATATCCATGGACTCACATTAGTCATAAAGAACTCATATACTTATTGCAAAAATCTACTTCGCTCTCGAAGCAAAGTACTACTACGCATGCCCCAAGAGGGATAGTTTGGTAGGAAAAAAATGCCATCGCTCGTCCCCGACTGCCACTCATAAGGAAGACACTCAAAAGAGCACCTCATGCAACAAATTTGTCACACAACTTTTACCCTACGTGCATGCTACGTGACTTGCCAACTTCAACAAAATTATTTCTCAATTTCATAATTACCCACTAGCATGACTCTAACATTACTACCTTTATATCTCAAAACAATTATCAAGCAACATATTGATCATAGCATCCAATTCACTTCCTATGCTAGTTTTCATTAAAATTACCATGCTGTTTAAGACTCTCAAAATAATATAAGTGAAGCATGAGAGTCTAGCAATTTCTTCAAAATATAACCACCGCCGTGCTCTAAAAGATATAAGTGAAGCACTAGAGCAAACGACAAACTACTCCGAAAGATATAAGTGAAGTTCAATGAGTAGCTAAATAATTATGTAACTATGTGAAGACTCTCTCTCATTAAAGAATTTCAGATCTTGGTATTGTATTCAAGCAGCAAGCGAAACAAAATAAAAAGACATTGCAAGGATAGCACAACTCATGTGAAGAAGCAAAAACTTAGGCTCAACCGATACTAACCGATGATTGTTGAACAAGAAAGGTGGGATGCCTACCGGGGCATCCCCAAGCTTAGATGCTTGAGACTTCTTGAAATATTATCTTGGGGTGCCTTGGGCATCCCCAAGCTTGAACTTTTTTGTCTCCTTAATTCCTCTCATATCATGGTTTCTCTTTTTATCAAAAGCTTCATTCACAACAAACTCAACAAGAACTCGTGAGATAAGTTAGTATAAACCAATGCAAAACCTTATCATTTTATACTGTAACAAATCACTTGAATTATTATTCAACATTGCATACTTAATGCCTCTACATATTTAATACTCCTATCCGCAAATAGGATCATTAAACAAGCAAACATATGCAAACAATGCAACCATAACAGCAATCTGCCAAAACAGTACAGTCTGTAAAGAATGCAAGAGTATCAACACTTACCTAACTCCAAAAATTATAAGAGAAAATTTCCACTGTAAAAATTTATCAGAGCTTAATATTCAAAAGGATTCAATATTATACCATTCTCTGACTTTTCTAGGGAATTTTTGCAACAGCGGTAAACTTTCTGTTTTCAAACAGCAACATGTATACTAGCAAAATAAGCATGGAAAAGGCTATCCTTGACATTTTTATTGAACCTAAAGATTTAAAACATTATTCTAACTAACAGAAAGCAAAAACTAACAAAATAAAATGACGCGCCAAGCAAAACACATATCATGTGGCGAATAAAAATATAGCTCCAAGTAAAGTTACCGATGAACAAAGACGAAAGAGGGGATGCCTTCCGGGGCATCCCCAAGCTTAGTTGCTTGTTTGTCCTTCAATATTACCTTGGGGTGCCTTGGGCATCCCCAAGCTTAGGCTCTTTCCACTCCTTATTCCATTGTCCATCGAATCTTTACCGAAAACTTGAAAACTTCAACCACACAAAACTCAACACAAAACTCGTAAGCTCCGTTAGTATAAGATAATAAAACCACCACTTAGTTACTGTAATGAACTAATTCTAAATTCATATTGGTTTAATATCTACTGTATTCTAACTTTTATATGGTTCATACCCTCCGATACTACTCATAGATTCATCAAAATAAGCAAACAACACAATGAAAACAGAATCTGTCAAAAACAGAATAGTCTGTAGTAATCTGTATCCAACATATACTTATGGAACCCAAAAAATTACGAAATAAATTTCTGGACCTGAGTAATTTGCCTATTAATCATATTCAAAAAGAATCAACCTAAAATCACTCTCCAGTAAACAATGGCAGCCATTCTCGTGAGCGCTAAAGTTTCTGTTTTTCACAGCAACATCACATAGACTTCATCCAAGTTTCCCAAAGGCTCTACTTGGCACTTTATTGAAACAAAAGCTATAAAACATGATTAATACAGTAGCATAATCATATGGACACACAAAAACAGTAAGGGTAAATATTGGGTTGTTTCCCAACAAGTGCTTTTCTTTAATGCCTTTTTAGCTAGGCATGATGATGGCAATGATGCTCACAAAAAAGATAAGAATTGAAACATTAAGAGAGCATCATGAAGCATATGACTAGCACATTTAAGTATAACCCACTTCCTATGCATAGGGATTTTGTGAGCAATCAACTTATGGGAACAATGATCATCTAGCATAGGAAGGTAAAACAAGCATAAGTTCAAAAATTGAAGCACATAGAGAGGAAACTTGACATTATTGCAATCACTACAAGCATATGTTCCTCCCTCATAATAATTTTCAGTAGCATCATGAATGAATTCAACAATATAGCCAGCACCTAAAGCATTCTTTTTATGATCTACAAGCATAGAAAAATTATTACTCTCCACATAGGCAAAATTCTTCTCATTCGGAATAGTCGGAGTATCATAAGAGACTTGAACACTATAAATTGTTTCCACATTAAAAGAGTAATGTTCAGAAAAAGGGTAATCATAATCATGACAAGTTTTATAAATATAATCATCACTACTTTTTATAGCATAAGTTTCATCACAATAATCATCATAAGTAGCAACTTCGTTCTCATCATAATCGATTGAAACCTCTCCCAAGATAGTGGAATCACTAAATAAAGTTGACACTCTTCCAAATCCACTTTCATATTCGTCACAATAAGATTAAACATCCTCCAAAATAGTGGGATTACTACTTCCTAAAGTTGACACTCTTCCAAACCCACTTTCATCAATATAATCATCATAAGTAGGCGGCATGCTATCATCAAAATAAATTTGCTCATCAAACCTTGGGGGACAAAAAATATCATCCTCATCAAACATAGCTTCCCCAAGCTTGTGGCTTTGCATATAATTAGCATCATGGATATTCAAGGAATTCATACTAACAACATTGCAATCATGCTCATCATTTAAAGATTTAGTACCAAACATTCTAATGCATTCTTCTTCTAGCACTTGAGCACAATTTTCCTTTCCATCATACTCACGAAAGATATTAAAAAGACGAAGCGTATGAGACAAACTCAAATCCATTTTTTTGTAGTTTTCTTTTATAGACTAAACTAGTGATAAAACAAGAAACTAAAAGACTCGATTGCAAGATCTAAAGATATACCTTCAAGCACTCACCTCCCCGGCAACGGCACCAGAAAAGAGCTTCGTTGATGGGGTGTGAGTACCGTTTACCTAGCCTCCCCGGCAACGGTGCCAGAAAAGAGCTTGACGTCTACTACACAACCTTCTTCTTGTAGACGTTGTTGGGCCTGCAAGTGCACAGGTTTGTAGGACAGTAGCAAATTTCCCTCAAGTGGATGACCTAAGGTTTATCAACCCGTAGGAGGCATAGGATGAAGATGGTCTCTCTCAAACAACCCTGCAACCAAATAACAAAGAGTCTCTTGTGTCCCCAACACACCCAATACAATGGTAAATTGTATAGGTGCACTAGTTCGACGAAGAGATGGTGATACAAGTGCAATATGGATGGTAGATAAAGGTATTTGTAATCTGAAATTATAAAAACCGCAAGGTAACAAGTGATAAAAGTGAGCGTAAACGGTATTGCAATGATAGGAAACAAGGTCTAAGGTTCATACTTTCACTAGTGCAAGTTCTATCAACAATAATAACATAGATAGATCATATAACAATCCCTCAACATGCAACAAAGAGTCACTCCAAATCCACTAATAGCGGAGAACAAACGAAGAGATTATGGTAGGGTACGAAACCACCTCAAAGTTATCCTTTCTGTTCTATCTATTCAAGAGTTCGTAGTAAAATAACATGAAGCTATTCTTTCCGCTCAATCTATTATAGAGTTCATACTAGAATAACACCTTAAGACACAAATCAACCAAAACCCTAATGTCACCTAGATACTCCATTGTCACCTCAAGTATCCGTGGGCATGATAATACGATATGCATCACACAATCTCATATTCATCTATTCAACCAACACAAAGTACTTCAAAGAGTGCCCCAAAGTTTCTACTGGAGAGTCAAGATGAAAACATGTGCCAACCCCTATGCATAGGTTCATGGGCGGAACCAGCAAGTTGGTCACCAAAACATACATCAAGTGGCACATGATATCCCATTGTCACCACAGATAAGCACGACAAGACATACATCAAGTGTTCTCAAATCATTAAAGACTCAATCCGATGAGATAACTTCAAAGGGGAAAACTCAATTCATCACAAGAGAGTAGAGGGGGAGAAACATCATAAGATCCAACTATAATATCAAAGCTTGGGATACATCAAGGTTGTGCCATAGAGGGAACACGAGAGAGAACACGAGAGAGAGAGAGAGAGAGATCAAACACATTGCTACTTGTACATACCCTCAGCCTCGAGGGTGAACTACTCCCTCCTCGTCATGGATAGCGCCGAGATGATGAAGACGACCACCGGTGAAGGATCCCCCCTCCAGCAGGGTGCCTGGAAGGGCTCCCGAGAGGTTTCTGATGGCTACAGAGGCTCGCGGCGGCGGAACTCCTGATCTATCTTGATATTTAATGGTTTTAGGGTACGTACGCTTCTATAGGCGAAAGAAGTCGGTCGGGAGGTGCTCGAGGGGCCCATGAGACAGGGGGCGCGCCCAGTAGGGGGGGGGGGCGCCCCCTATCTCCTGGGATGCTCGAGTATCTTCTGACGTGGATTCCAAGTCTCCAGGATGATAATCTTCCAAAAAATCACGTTGCTGAAGGTTGCATTCCGTTTGGACTCCGTTTGATATTCCTTTTCTTCGAAATACTGAAACAGGCAATAAAACAACAATATGGGCTGGGCCTCCAGTTAGTAGGTTAGTCCCAAAAGTAATATAAAAGTGTATAATAAAGCCCATAATCATTCAAAACAGATAATATAATAGCATGGAACAATAAAAAATTATAGATACGTTGGAGACGTATCATGGAGTAGCGCGCAGTGGAGGCTGGATTAACAGGAGCCCGTGGATGAACAGTCACAGGTGGAGGCTGGAGGAGGTCGATGGTGGATGAACAGTAGCCTGTGGAGGCTGGAGGAGGTCGACGGTGGAGATGAACAATATCCCGTGGAGTCCAATTTTGCAGTACGCCACACCCCTCCTGATGAACAGTACCCCCTGTTTCTAGCGCTCCAACACAAGTCCGTTTCCTCCGTTTTATAGTATGCCACACCCCTCCCGATTAACAGGACCCCGTTTCGACCGTAGAAGGTCCAACACAAGTCCGTTTCCTCCGTTTTGCGGTACGCCAGACCCCTCCCAATGAACAGGATCCCGTTTCGAACGTGGCCGGTCGAACACAAGGCCGTTTCCTCCGTTCTGCGGCACACCAGGCCTCATTTCCATCGGCTGTTCCGTCCAAGCCCTCCCGATGAACACGACGACACATTCTGTTCTGTCCCACCGGTTGGCTCCCCATGAACATGACGACGACATTGTTTCTACGTTCTGACCCACCCATGTACACGAGCCCTGGCCGTATCTATGCGTGAGTAGGCGTTCGAGACCCCGCCCGTATGTACGTACGTGGCCATATTTTCTTTCTTGCAGACTGGCCGCTGTACGTACGTGTACATGCTACATGCGCGCCTCTACTGCGACACGTGCGCGCCTCTACATCGACCAGTATGTACGTACACGTTCGCCACCAGAATGAGAATGCTACGTACACTTCGACAAGGTGGGTCCCGACTGTCAGGCACTTCCTTGCGTGCGAAGATGTAGATGGTGGGTCCCAGCAGTTAGGGGGGCGAATTGTTTTTTTGCCCGGACGCACTTCCTTGCGTGCGAAGATGTAGCTGGTGGGTCCCAGCAGTCAGAGGGAAACATTTTTTCGCGAAATAAGGTGGCCCATCCGGTGGGCCCTGCTGTGGCACTTCCTTGCGGCCGTCGTGGACCCTGCTGTCAGCCTCTCCACGTACAGTACTCTTCCTATGGAAGTCGTTCCTTGACCATGTTGACCACGCGGTGCCGAGAGCACTAGGGCGGTGGACGACGGCGAGGCCTAGGAAGGGGACGTTGCGGAGCCAGGGAAGACGCGACAGTGTATGCCCACACGTAGAGGAGTATAAGGGTTCACTCGTTCGGCTGCGGTGTGAGGCCACCGTCGCCGCAGAATAATAGGAGGTGTGGGTGAGTAGAGGGATGGCCTGGCCAACGGTGGGAGTAGTATGGGATGGTGACGCCTCCGCGGCATCACAGCCGGCCACGGGAGGCAGGAGCACACGGCACGACCGGCGCTGCTCTTGGGCGGCTGGAGCAAGAAGACCAAAGGTTGAAGAAGCACTACGGCGGCTGGAGCTCGAATCATTCATATTGACTAAGTTGACAAAGGCCTCCGTCCCCGTCAACTTAGTAGGCCCACAAGTCAGCCTCCCACCAAGGTGGGTCCTAGCTAGCAGGGGGAGTATTCATTTTTCCTGCGTAATAAGGAGGCACTTCCGGTGGGTCCGAGCTGACAGTAGGGGGAATGTTTTTTTGTGAAATACGGTGGCCTGTCAGGTGGGTCCCAGCAGTCAGGGGGGAAACATTGTTTTTGCAAAATACGGTGGCCCGTCTAGTGGGTCCCTGCTGTCAGGTGGATGAATCATTATTTTCCGTGTAATAAGTAGGCACTTCCTTGTTGCGGCCGTGGACCCAGCTGTCAGCCTCTCCACGTATAGTACACTTCCAATGGAAGTCGTTCCTTGACCATGTTGACCATGCCACGTTCCGTTGCATGCATGCGTCCATGGGCGTGGTGCATCCCCACTGTCAGCCTCTCACATACAGTCATCTTCCGATGACTCTTGGTTGTTGACCACGTTGACCACACCATGCCAAGCGCACCAAGGCCGGTGGACGACGGCGAGGCCCCAGACTAGAATGACCCGGAGATGGGGAAGACGGGGCAGTGGAGTCGCAGATGGAGAGGAGTGAGAAACTTGACTGGTTCGGGTACGCGGCAGCACAGCCGCGGTGTCGCCCACGGGAGACAGGAGCAAGAACAGAGATTGAAGAAGGAGCACGGCTGTTGGATTAACATCCAACGGTCCAGCTGCTAGAATCATTTGTTGATTAAGTTGACAAATCCCTACGTACACGTCCGCTTAGTAGGCCCACAAGTCAGCCACCAAATCTGACGGGTCCCAGCTGTCAACGGGAGGAATAATTTCTTTCGCATAACAAGGAGGCACTTCCTTCCGTGCGAAGATACAGCCGACGGGTCCCAGCAGTCAGGTGGAGGAAACATTTTTTTCATCTTAATAAGGAGGAACTGTCCTTGCGTTCGACCATGGACCTCGTGGGTCCTAGTCGTAGGCTCTCCACATACAATCCTCTTCCGATTACTCTCGTTTGTTGACCACGCCGCACCAAGCGCAGCGAGGCGGTGGACGACGGCGAGGCCCAGACGGGAACGACTCGGAGATGGGAAGACGCGGAAGTGGAGTCACAGATTGA
This sequence comes from Triticum dicoccoides, assembly GCF_002162155.2. Taxonomy (NCBI): domain Eukaryota; kingdom Viridiplantae; phylum Streptophyta; class Magnoliopsida; order Poales; family Poaceae; genus Triticum; species Triticum dicoccoides. Next base: position 475,353,851 of record NC_041383.1, on the reverse strand, counting down.
GAGGAGGAGAAGGGTTATAACTGGTTCTGGTACGGCGTGGGGCTACAGTTGGTGGAGAATAATAGGAGGTGTGGAGGGGTGGAGGGATAGCCTGGCTGGCGGTGGGGTAGCGCTTCGCAGCGATGCATGCTAAGTAGAGCCGCTAGCCGCCGGAGGCCGGACCAGGTGGTCCCGGCGACGCAGGAGGAAGAAGACGAGAGATTAAATGTGCATGCCGGCTGTTAGATATAAATCCAATGGTTGTGGATGTCATAATCATTTGTTAACCAAGTTGACCACACCCTGCGTAGGCTTCGACCTATTGGCCCACATGTCAGCCTCCAAAAATGTGGCATATATTTAACCCATGTTTTCTAGAATGTATAGTCCATTTGCTGGTGTGGGTGAACAAATAATTTCGCGTCAATCAGGCCCATTTATATTTTCGAAGAAATCCCAGCCCATTTGCACTTCCTTGAAATACATGAATTAGCTGGGCTCGTTATATATATAATGTTATGTTAGAAGAAGCAATTAATATCAAAAAATAAACTTGAGAGGCACATTATATATATATATAATTAACAGATTAGCGAGTTATTGCTCAAAATAAAAATGAGCGCGTTATTATTACATTGGTCCTTAAAATCTTTGCAAGCTTTTGTACGCAATCACCAGGATTTTCCTTGCCTGTGAGTCAAAAACAACCAAGATTTTCCTTGCCAACTTTTGTTAAACATTTACTTTTATAAGTTAGTAACACGTGGGATGTTTTTATAATGTAAATATAAGTCTCTATAAAATATACGATAATAGTAATAATATAAATATATATAATGTGGTTAGAAGGGAAAACATAAATTGGACACATCATTATTATTCTTATATATAGATAAATAGAATAGAGACCTGCGTTTTATTAAAAAAAATACATTGGGTTGCCGATCTTTAAGAAAAAGCCCATAGGCCGGTATGGACCTCAAAAAATAAGTTGAAACCACTATCTCCGTATGTCGTGGGCTACGCATGTTAAAATACAAAACCTAGGCCTAGCTGATACTTGTTCGCCCTCTGGAAAAAATTGATACCAGATCCCTGAGCGAACTGGATTAAAGAGGGGGCAGGCGGCACGACTGAAGAATCACATTAGGAGCAATTTTTTTTCTTCAGTGGATGGCTCTCGATGGCATTTTTTTACTTGCCTCTGCACCATACAACCTGTATTTTTATCCTCCTAGTCCATCGTGGTGGACCAGCAACCCATTTGCTGGGCGGGCCAACCTACAGAAACCAGCACTCAATTTTTCATCAAGCCCCCAAAACAACCCAATACTATGTTTGTTTTGAGGCCAAAAACATTACGGCATGGGTTGAGCGGGGGAGAGGGGAAGATAGAGTAATAAAAAGATTAAAAAGAGTTGATGCGCCGTGGCTACCCTAACAAAGCAGGTGCAATTCTTCTCGGGAAGAAGGTGTGCCGTTGACACCCACATGTCACATACCCCACAGTAGGCATACTAACAAGTTCACACACAAGTATAACAGAAAAGGTAAATATTCGTATCAAACTCAGGTTCACAGGACACGTTCATATTCATAGTCAACATTCACTATCAACAACTCAAAAGATTCATATATACACAAGTTCAGCATGTCTATGCATCCAAATGATTGATAGATCACACGACAATATTCATACATAATTCACAAAAAGATTCAGATATACACATGTTCAGTATGTTTATGCATCCAAATGATTGAGATCACATCCAATATGATCCATGGACGAACTTTAATTACCTAGGGTACATACTGGTAAATGGTGTTCAGTCGGAGGTACTTCTTGCTAAAATTAATTCTTGTACGAGTAAACTTTCGAGTACATAAGAGGCAGCACAGACAATATGAACTTTGCTTGTAGGTTTATCCTCAAATAGTGGCCTCGTGCAGTTCAACTGAACTGAAGCATCCCTGGCATGCAGACTGATTAAGTGCCAGATGAATATACGCGTCAACCAACTTGTCTGGAATCTTTAGACTCCATGCCATACAGTTCACTACCATATCTACCGATAACCAAAAGGCACAAGTTGGGACAAAAGACTAGACTGTGTTCTTCTGGGCTATGCGCCAAGCAATATTTTTGGCGGTCACTCTCCTAATACTTGGAGTTTGACAACCGGTTGACGCCGGTTGATACTCGAATGAATATAGGCACTTCTTGTCAACATCAATGCTTGTCTGAGTGAACTTTGGAGTACATAGCAGCAACATAAGTATCTGTCCATCTGATCATTTTGTGCAGTTCTACTAAAATCACCCAATGCAATGATTTGCCTACGAGTTCAGGCTCCAACTTACTCCTTTATAAAATCGGCAAACAGTAGCACAATACCAAATTACCAATACATGACAAGCATAATAATCAGGATAATGACCAGTACCAACCTGTGTGAGGTAGCATATCAATTATTATTTCCTTTGACTGGAAGCCGAGATAATCGAAGCGACTGACAGCAAAGGAGGAAAGCAGGCCGAGATTAGCGACTGACAGGAAAGGACGGAAGCTATCGAGGCAATGAAGCACCCAAAGTTTTTGTGCAGTTCCACCAAAATCGAGCATCCCTGTTGGCACATATATTGAGAGAGTGAGATTAATGTAATAGTGGGACTAGTTAATGAAACATACACTAACAAATAGAAGCACCCTCATTATCTTAATGGGGTAAGTTAGAAACATAGTAGTCTTGCTTAAAGAGAGGTATTAGTTTATTTAATCAGTGTCAATTAGGTCAACACTCAAAGCATTGCCATTTACCATAGGTTGCAAAACTTTAACGTGCAAAGATAAAGGAGTTTCTCATGACAGTAGCACGATACGAATAGAGATGACAACAAACTAATATGGATGAAGGCCTTAGGCCCGTACAAACCTTAGAAAAAAAGCTTATTCATGTAGTCCCATAATAGATGATAAAGCACTCACTGGAATCACTGAATAGTATATTTTTGTGCACTTCAAATGTATGGTTGAAATCACTCTTGTTTACTAGTGCTAAGATTATATCGAAAGATTATTAAGAACTTCCAGCAGAGTTAAAGCACTAGCTAGGATATAGTTCATTGTATTGTCTTGTGTAGTTTCACTAAAATGTATGATTGGCACAACATGATCCCTGTTTGCACAAGTAGGAACAAGGTGAGACCTTCATTAGCTTAGTTAGAAAGGATATGAAGACATTAGCATATTACTCTAACAGTAGCATCAAATCCATGATGGACAATACGCAAAACATTACCTCATTGAACCAATGGCAATAAATTGACATGCAAAACAATAGCACTATTATGTCATGACACTAATAATATTCTCTCCCTGCTCCACCACATGATTCACTTCCATAGACAAACATACACACGTATATGATTTAGCATAGGGTCCTACTAAAGATTTGTTTAACTCCGACAGGAAAATTAGGCAGCAATAAATTAGTGGTACTCAAGTACTCCTAATTAATTAAGTGAGACAACAGAAGTGGAAGGGCTCCCAAGAGGATCATCTCACATGTAAGGTAGTCATTGCCGGAGCCCTTGAATGGCCTCTGGCTTCAGCAAGATCGCGTTGGCACTGTTTATTCTTCTTCTTCTTCCACTTCATGCTCTATTTCTCTTTCTCCTCATCAGTTGGTGAAACTAAGTACATGATTGGCCTTCTATTTTAGAATTGGTTTTGTCAGTGAGGGAGTGCAAGTGTACTAGTAAAAAATAGCATTATTTTCTCATGGTATTCAGAAAATAGAGATGAACACATGCATTAAATATCATTCTTACCTAAAGGAAGGTTATGGTGCCAATATGGATGATGGGGATTGGAACACAGATCTCCCTTTGTGCAGTTCCACCGAAATGAACCAACTGTTCCATTCTGACATTCCAGTTAAACAACAAAAAGTCACTTCTTTTAAGAAGAGTTTCGTGCAGTGCACCAAAAGGTCACAACAGCAACCATGTGAATTGGACATCCCTGTTTGCACAAAAAGCTATAGAGGAAATAGTGAGAGTCTCAAACAATTACAGGCAAAAACATTTGGCCATACTTGTCATGGCTTATAATAGTGACATGGCTTCATTTTTACCAGGGACATTAGATTAAGAACAACTAAATATTTGATATAAGGGCATGGGACAGTGGGTGCACCAGCAGTCCAGCACCATGTATGTAAACATGGGCATAAAGTGGCGATTCATAGTTTGTTGCCCCGAGAAATAAACATCCAAGAAACATATCTGGGTTGGTCCCATTTTTGCTCACTCTAACCACATACTCCTACGTGTGGATAGCAAATCTAGTCCTGGTCATACCACTGTGTACAACGTTACCCCTATATTTCCCTTTTCGACCAAGAGACTAGTTGGATGACCAGTCTGTACTACTTTCACCCCCTTTCCTTCATGTTTCTACGAAGTCCGATGTACATACTAAATTCCCCCACCCCCACTTTATTTCTTGTTTGAACCAAGTACTCCCTCCGTCCAAAATTACTTGTCATCAAAATGGATGTGTCTAGAACTAAAATACATCTAGATACATCCATTTCAATGACAAGTATTTCCGGACGGAGGGAGTACAAGATTCGACTCCATGAAGTAGCTTTACCTCTAACAATAGAAAAAAAGGTGACGTTGGACCATCCGATCAAGAGGGGCTGAGAGGTAGAAAATGATGCACATGCAGCAACGTAGCAAGCTGGGGAAGTAGAGCTAAGGCGATTTCAAACGAACATATACCTGAAGGTCGTCGGGATGTGGATAGGTGGGCGGCGGGAGGCTGGATCCGCCCACACTAGGGCAACGACGAAGGGATCGGAGGACCTCCCGTGCCGGCGCTCGACCAGAGATAACGGTGCGGTTGGCAGTGGGTCTTCTCCCTCACTGTCGACGACGGCCTAAACACTACCCCTCCTCCCCTTCACCGGCGGAGGGGGATACATGCGGATCTGTAACCAGCAGTGAGGATAGAAAGATAGTGTTTTTTGAAGGGAGAAAGATAGTGTTACCACCCCTATCTTGTTTAGATCTGGAGAGGATGAGAGTGTGTGAATAGAGCAACCCTAGCAAGCAAGCGCGGAGGCTACGGCCTATATATATGTAGTGGGGTAGTTTTCCTTTTTCACTCCATCAAAACAATCGTTTAAAATTGCGTACTACATGCCAGTTCACCGTTTTTTAGTTGTTGATTGTTTTTGAGATAGCTACCCGCTTGTTCCAAGTGGTATTATAGTGTGACAGGTCGCACTTTGTATCGTTCAAGTCTGGTACAAGTCCCTCCATTAGATGAACAACTACCCCTCGTAAACATTGTGAACAAGCCCACGACAAAAATTAGCGGAAATGTGGGTTGCCCCAACGTGCATTATTATTTATATTTTCTACTCCCTCCGTTCCTAAATATAAGTCTTTTTTGTTAGCCACACCTAAGACAAGATTTTTTTTATTAGCAGTGAACCCCACATGTCATAGACACAAAAAGTGTGGCAAGATTCCCTTAGGCGGGCCAAAGTGTGTCTAACAATTTGAGAAACTCAAGTTAGGCAAGTGTGGTAAGTGTGGGAAAAATAATGTGGCAACATAAGACAAACATAGTCACAATCCAAACAACCCCATAATTTTTTGTGACATGCATGAAAATTTGGTTAGTTAAATTTATAGTCAAAATTTGGCAAGGTGCATCAAATAAACACATTCAAGTATCAAAAGGAAAGTCATGTCATGCATGCATGCGTTGTACTCCCTCCATTTCCAAATATAAGTCTTTTTAGAGATTGCAACAAGTGACTACATACGAAGCAAAATATGTCTACATACATCCGTATGTTGTAGTCCATTTGAAATGTGTAAAAAGACTTATATCGAGTGCAGTACTTTGATGTGTTGCGTCAACTTGTACAAGACCAAGAAGTTTGATTACTACAACACCCTCTCCCTCACAGACTGAGCTCCGGTGCCTTAATTGCACCTGCCTTTGGCTGCATGACAGGTGGGCCAACCACCTGTTGGGCCCACCTGTCATAGACGCAAAGGCAGGAGCAGTAAGTCAATGAAGCCGCGTCCCTCCCTCGCGCATGAGCGTGGTGGCTGGTAGGACTAGTAGAAGCTTTGTCTACACGCTATCCCTCCCGCACAAGGTGTACGGACATGCAGCAGTGGATTCGATACTGTAGAAGTAGGAGTAACATCATTGTTCGTCTTCTCGAAGAGCCGAAGAGCCAAGCGCAACCCGAACGTGGTAGTTGTGAACGCTCACATGGTGTGGTGCCTTGGAGCACGCATATAGCCAGGCTCTTGCATGAGACAAAATTGCTATTTGATCCCACTATTGTAGTAGTACTAGTACTTGCTACTACCTCCGTCTAGGTGAGTAAATCATCTTAGGCTACTTCCAATGCATTGGTGCTTAGCTTTTGTAGCTAAGCTTCCCTCATTGAATTGTTTAACAATTAAACTCCATCATCCATTGGTTGATAGTCATTCTGCATAGGTCCACGCGCTTAGCACCGTTTCATCCTGGGGTCACTATAATGCTCTCTCTCCTCCTTAATTGCTTTGCCGCATCACTTTCTTGCCTATGTGGCACCCTTAGCACCTGTACACCATGACTAAGGAGGAGGGGAAATGAGAGACCTTAATGTTTATTTGCTAATTAATAGCATTTCATGCAATGAACTAGCCATCGCATGTCGTGTTTGGTAGTCTCAAGTCATTAAAAGCATGCACACCTCTCATCTCTTATTGGTTGATATGTCAAGAAACAAGAAACAAGGTAGAAGTTAATGCACCGTGCCTAAGTGTTTTGGGATTATTTGGTTTTCGTAAGATGACTTAAACACCTAGACGGAGGGAGTAGTATAGCCCTGTAAACCGGAAAGGAGTATTTGCCTTTCTAGAGATTTCAAAAGTGACTAGACTACACCGCGTGCAGTACCCCCTCCCTTCTGGTTTATAGGGCTCAAATTTCAAATCTCATGAACCAAGGCATTTTGCGATTGGAGGAATGTATCTCGTACTTTACAAAACTACCCTAATTAAACTCATGCATTAATTACGTAGTTCTCTCGTTTTCCTCTCTGCCTTGGTTGCGGTGCACAATATTGAGCACTCCTATATGACTAGCCGCTCTATCTACATGCGGAACATCAAAGCATCCGGGCCTGCGTGCCATCCACCAAATCACAACAAGGTGCTACAGTCGAGACTCACCTGTCACCCCGGTGTGGCCGTCATGACCCGTCATATGACAAAACCCACACCTTTACCAGCAGTGGTAAAGTTGCCTCGAAGTTGGATTGGATGAAGCAACCATCATTTCACTGGAACGCTCGTTGAAGCCCTTTCTCCCCTTTCTTGAAGAAAACCTCACTCCAGGCTACTCACTACTGCCATTTTTCTTCTGTACCGATGAAGGAAAGGTGGGCGAATTAGTGATGCTGCTATATTTTCATTCCAAGAATCTTCTTTTTGCGAAGCACCGACAGATTCTCATAGCCTATTCTTTTCCCTTTTTCATTGTGATTAGGGTTTCCTTTCAATTGCTTTTTGTTTGTCAGTTCATTGATGGATCCTGGATCACTAGGCAATGAGTTGCCGGCGGACAACCCACTAGAGACAGCGATCTCCAGGAAGCGAGCACCGACCAACGAGTTGACCATGTTGGCGGGCCAACCCATGGAGACGAAGAACTGCAAGAAACAAGCACTGGCCAAAGAGTTGACAACGTTGGTGGACGAACTCCTCAAAGAAAGTTGGAAGAATAGCAAGGGCCTCACCGTGCCTACCCCAGAAACTCTGATGGCCACCTATGCGAGGCCCAAGGTCGAGTTTGAGGAGATAGTCGCCGTTGAGAAGCATTATTCCCCTGGCAAGGTGATGGCCCCCATCGAGGACGAGGAGATGGCCCCAGGAGGGATGAGATCCCCCGATGAGCTGTACAAGGTAAAAAATAATGGCTTATTACCATAGTTGTGGTTTTTGATTATTTGCAATGTGCTTGCTAATATGTTAGGGTTGTGTAGGTGCCGGTGGACGTCCTTGATGATTCCAATGTCGCGGCCCGTCCTATGGACAACACCCCAAAGATCATTTTCGATGTTGCGGTTCGTCCTGTTGGCATCACCCCGGAGATCGATTCCAATGCCGCCGCCCATCCTGTGGACATCGCCCCAGAGATCGATTCCCATGCCGCTGTCTGTGTTGTGGTCATTGCCCGAGAGATCGATGACAAGAAATAGTTGGTCGCGTTAATCCTTCAGGGTAGTTTGCATTACCCTGTGCTTAATTACCAGAACAATGTGTGTTATCAAACCATCTTAGGGCTAGTGCACTATCTTGTGTGGGCGGTACTTGCTACTTTTGTTTGATAGTGAATCATGCGAACCCTCTCCGAGTTATGGAAACAGATGTATCCTCACCATCTTTTGATGTAATATATGGCATGCTTAGATGTAAGTTTGAACTGTTTATCATATCAGCAGGGCTTGTTTGATGATTCTTGGTGTTAGTAGGCTAGCTACCGTGCGAGCTATTGTACTTGCAAAACACTCACCGAAGAGAAATGTTGGGGCTGATGAGCTCGTGGTACGCTTATACTTATCCATCGTCGATCGACCAATAGCCCAAGCTCCTAAAATTGTAGGCTTAGCGATCGATTAGACAATAGTCGACACGGATACATTCAGGCCTCATTTGGTTCATAGGGTAGGAAAGTCGTAGCAAAAGTATAGATACGTACAACACAAAATCATAGAAGTACAGAGACGTACTACCTCTGTTCCAAAATAGATGACCTAGGCGGGCTAGTTTGGCCTAGTGGGTTTCAGTGATATGACGTGGTACAATGCCGTCCAGTCTTCGCATGTGGTAGCAGTATTGCGGGTACAGTAAGTTTTCTTGAAGAAGAAGAATTCAACGAAGTCATGATGGTTCCTTCGTCCGAACAACTTATAGTGGGAAAGGTTGGGCCTGCGATACGATCGTGGTAGACCAGGATAATTTTGTGCATGGCAGGTGGACTAGGATGGTCGATGTCCCACATGTTGGCGAATGAAAGTTTTCTTTTCGATATAGAGGACGAGTAACGAGTATTCATTGTTTATTTTTGATGAAAGCTATTGTCTTCACTGTTACGATGGAGGAGTGTGCAACACGGCAGCCCAGTGAACTTGGCATGTGCACCACTCCCTCCTTCCTCATGTAATGCTACCATACTGTTGACTATAAGGTTGGCTATAAGGTTACAACTTTTTCTCACTTCCTCTGTATCTATTTCCTCTCAAATGTTTTTTACCTTTCTTTTTTTAGACACAATTGTTTTTTATGACTTTTTTTACAATTAATTTTTTATACCTAGGAGCACGTGTAGAGACGGGCTCTTGCAGAGCCCACTCCTTGACTTTGTCAATGCCTATCTCTCCTCCACATAAGTGGGCTTATAGCCCAGTATTTTACTGGTATACTTGCTATGCATGCATGCGGCGAGCAGCTGGTGTCTTGAGGGGCTAGGGCGGTCACAGCGGGCTTGGAAGCGGTCTGGACTCCAGCATGGCCCACCTCACATTATCACCATAAATTTCTTGGAGTCTGTGCGCGGCGGGCGGGCGATCTCTTCTCCCTCCCCCGTTTCTCTCTTCTCAACCGACGCCTGCCAAGCGATTAGATTTAGGCTATCGACGGTTTATTCAATTGCAGTCCCACATGTCAGTGAAATTGCAAGACAACGCGTGTCCCCTCTGGTGAGCGGCGTGCGAGCCGGACTGTCGGGGGTGCAATGCGTACGAGTCGTAAGTGTGCTGCCTTTTCCTTTAGAACTTGCAAAGCGTAACATTTTCGCGCGATCGATCGATAGAAATCCAGAACAAAATGACGAGGGCGGTGCTTTCCCGCTCGTTAGGCGGGCTAGTTTGAGTGATATGACATGCTACAATGCCATCCACTTGCTCCATTTTTATGTAAGCAAGAGTTTACACTCTTACGCGGGAGGACAGCGAAACACCGCAGATCTGATTTTGATCGAGGGATAACTGTTCCCTGCCAAATAATGGAGCAGTATTAGCGATTATAGCATGATAGGTAGGGCATCTCCAGCACTGGCCCACAAATTTACACCGGCATCTGTCCAAGGACACTGATGGATGCCATCCAATGCTGCCCGCATACCTTTCGACAACTATATGAACTAACCGGACGAAATTCGTGCAAACAAAGCAAATTTCAAATTAATCGGATGAAATTCATTACATTTTGAAAACTTTTCCTACAAACTGGACAAAATTCATTACATATTTCTCACAAACCATACTAAAACCTATTGTAAACCTAATCTAAACGATCGTCGGTGCCCGACCACCATGTCCGGCCATGAACCCGAGAAAGCCGACCATTGCCTTTGCCTCCTGCTCATCCGCCTCGATAACCTCCTCCTCCGGAGCACAAGGTTCTGAAGATTTCCGCCTCCATGTCATCGTCAAGCGGCTAATCGGCCGCCGATGTTTACCCCACCAAGCTTGGCATCGACTGAGTGGAGTAGCGGTGGCCTTACTAGGACCAGAGCGGCGGCGACCTACCGTGTACTATTCTTCCTAGCTGCCTACTGCGCCCGCGCACGCGCGCCGGCTTCGTGGTCGTG
>NC_041383.1:475313953-475343036 GCF_002162155.2 Triticum dicoccoides | reverse complement strand
GTCTGCTCCTGCGACAGTACATCCAAGAGAGCTTCGGAGCGCGAGGAGGCCATGGTTGGAGTGGTGCCGACAGAAGGAAGGGACCAGAGGAGAATGCGTGTGGGTCTTTGGCTATGGCTGGGAGCTGGGGCTCAAGTTAATATAGCGGGCGAATGGCAATGAGCCGCGGCAGACGGATGGATGGCTGGCGCCGGAGTAGGTTCGTCGGGCGTGAATGCGAACACTGCTTCAGTGACTTAACTGCAGATGCGTTGGGTTACTGACATGTGGGCCCAATGGGCGTCTCGCCCTCATGTCAGTGACACACCAACTGCACCTGCAGTTAAGTCCGGTGAATGCGGCATTGACGTTCTGGAGAGACGGTGACCATTTCAGGCGGGAAGCGCGCGCTAGCAATGGAAGGGGTTTTGGTAGGCCAGGGCGGTCAGACGCTGGCGTGGTGGTAAAGTGTGAACTCATGGATGACGAGCCTTTGAAGCATACGCGGCACGTATTGACAACCAGGCGTCCATGCAACCGCTCTTGTCGCCAGCTAGCCTTCGATGACCACCATTAGACACCACACAACCATGCATAACTTACGAATAATGGACGAATCAATCAGACACACACTCTTGTGCAGTGGCACTAAGATCGGTCACTCACGATAGTACAAACTCCGTACCATAGTACCCTCTCTAGCTAGGATGTTTTATATATTCTCGTTGCGATGGACAATATACATGAGCAAGGCGCTCTGAGTATGACCGTTGGTGTTGAGCCAGGTGAATACATGCTTGGCGTTCGCGTAGGACTCCATCAAACGTATAAACAGTAATGTCAGGCATCGCCGGGGCGTGCAGGTGATGGGCTTGCCGTTTGCATTGTGCCATGAGCAGGAATTTGATTTAGAGGGCGATATGCATGCATTAGCACACTTTGACAGCGTAAGCGTGAGTGTCTGACGCAAAGTATTTCATTTTCATTTGGCTGACGAGTGTGCATTGTAGCTATGAATCCGTGGTTTGATTCCCCACATACGCATAATTTTGGGTTTTAGTCCCTCCATCCCAAAATAAGTGTCTTAACGTTGTACTAGCTCTAGTACAAAGTTGTACTAACCTTGAGACACTTATTTTGGGATAGAGGGAGTATTTCTTTCTCCATTGATAGGTAGGCCCGCGTAGATAGATAAAGAACACGAGCTGATGAGGCGCATGCGGACTGTTTGACTGGTTAACCAGACAAATACGGAGCTATACGCTGAGCCAGTGACTGTATAATCACCATATCTCGTATACAATGATCAAAGTGGGCTATCAAGACAAGTTCAATGACCGCCAATGCATTTACTCGGTAATAAATGACCAGGATTGAAGGGGATTCCAAATTTCCTTCGTCTTCTGTCCTTCAACTCTTGACAAACTAATGCACTATACGGTTGTCCGGCCACTCCACCCCTGAGCTCTCACCAGGCGCCGTTCATGCCATCGCACCGCACACTAACCGGTAAGGAAACGATGGCATCCCGCTGCGCCGAGTTCCTCGCCGCCCATTACTGCACACAAAATGGTAGGGAAGTGATGGCATCCCGCCATGCCGAGTTCATCGCCGCTCGCGACCTCACACCTATGTGGGAGGAATTTGAAGCTGCCAAGGCCGAATGGGCGCTAGAGCAAGAGGCGGCCAAAGCCGCACACAGGGAGTGGAAAAGTCAGAAATCACTCAAGAAAATAGAGGCTCGCCACCGCAAGAAAGAAGAGGACACACGCACTGCTGCGGAGAGGTCAGCAAAGATCCAAGCATGGTGGGGTGTCGCCGACAAAGCCGGGAAGGAGAACGACGGTGTCTGGCCAGCACATGAGAAGTAGTAGTACTAGTAGTTAGTGTGTGTGTCTGTGTCTGAGTACGAGCATGTACCAATACTACTAGTTACTACTGTAGTTTTTAGAGCAAATTACCAGTACATTAGCCTAGACTAAATGGAAAAATTCCTATCCTATGCATCAAATGGCATCTCTTTCTCTATAGGAATTGAGATGCATTTCATCTCACTTCCTATGATTTTCATATTCCTATAAAATTCCTATACTATGAACGAAAGGAGGCCTCTGTTGGAGTAACTACTGTAGCTAGCAGTACTGCTGGTACAGTAGTTTTCTTCAAGAAGCGGAATTCAACGAAGTCATGTTGGTTCCTTCGTCCGAGCAACTTCAAAGTGGGAAAGTGGGCCTGTGATTTGACGGCTCATTAGTCATTATTACTGCGGCGCAACGATCAGGGTGAATCTCCCTTGGAGTTCTACGTGGATGGCAAGTGGAGTAGGATGGACGACGTCCCACATGTTGGCGAATGAAAGTATTCTTTCCGATATCAAGGGGCAAGGAAACTGCGTGGTATAGTATCACAGCTGATTGGTTCTCAAAAAATAGTATCACTGCTGATTTATAACTATTTTTTATTTCTGATGAATGCTAGCGTTTCAACTCTTACGACTAAGAGTGCCAAAGACGGCACGCGCTGGATGTCACACACGTCAGTGAAAGGAGTGGGACGTGAACAACGTGGTAGATCCCAACGAAAAAAGACAGCATGGTAGAGCGTCTCCACTTCTTCCACTTCTCGGTCGGAGACCACACGTAGTAGTACTAGTGGTATGAACGATACAAAGTGCGACTTGGAGAGAAAGACACGTCTAGTTCGAAGGTCTCAGGGCATACACGTAGAAAAATATAAAAGTTAATATGTGCCTCCAACTAATATAGTAGTTGTAGAGTACTTAGTGATGCTGAGCATCCCACGTTCATCCCCATGTACACTCCCACTACTCCCCAAGCCCCAAGTGGACATATGACGAGACCTCGAACAAACGTCATTGCACACAAGGTGAACTCTCTCCTCTCTGAACCTTCACTTCCCACATGTGAGACATGGTTACTACCTCAAATATATGTGCTATGCATGACCAGGAACAAGGAGGAAGACCATGGACAAGACGGTGAGGACACCAAGTACAAGGACCAAGAGAAGAAGCTGCCCGAAGCTACAGCGTCCGGACGTCCGACGACTCCTAGGCTCCGGACGACCGACCAAGGCCGGACGTCCGACGACCATCAGCCACCGGACGACCGACAACGTCCAGAAATCCGACAAATCCACACCCGAGCCAAATCGCCGGACGTCCGACAAGTACCGGACGACCGGACCCTCACGAGCCACCAGACATTCGGTACCCGTCGGACGACCGGCGCCTGTGCGCTGCCATGTGTTTTGCCGCAACCCATGTACCCCTTCACTTACCCCTTCGTGGCCCTAGACTATATATACTCCTCCACCTCCTCCTAGTTAGGTTTAGAATTTGTTTAGCTCAAATTTTGTGTGAGAGCCTTGCTCATCCACTTGGTTACTTCTCCTCGGAGCTCACGACCTCTTCGGAGAAGATCCCCCAAGCGGATTCAAGACCCCTTTCTAGGGAAGACTATCAAGACCTCCGTACGGAGAAGAACGGTTCCTTTGTATCCTTACCTTTGTTGATTGTGGATCATATGTTACTCTATGTTGTCGGTGATCTAGCACTCGTGTGATTGATTCCTTGTTGGTTGAGTGTTTCTCTCGTTCTCCCCGTGTTTTCCCTCTAGTTCTTCCGCGTGTTCTTCGTGATTCCCCGTAGGATCCACTCCAAACGTGAAAGATCGTCACCATAGGGTTCCACCCTACATCATCTTGGTATCATGAGACACGTTGATCACGTTTTTGGAGCCCCTACCCCTCTTTTCTAGCTTGATTTTGTTGATTTCGTCCCAAAATCCGAAAATCTCCACCAAAAAATAGCCCCAATTTTTTTGTGATTTGTTGGTTTGATGATGTTTTGTTGACTTTGATCCATGGATTTGCTTGGTTTCAAGTGGATCTAGCATTTCCCCGAGTTTCCCCGTCTTTCCTCCACGAAATCTCGTCAATTTTGATCCTGAAATCTCCATTTTCCGCTCAAAATCGCGCCCCCGAACTTGCATCTCGCGTTGACCCCGACCCACCGGACGACCGGAGTTTTACGGATGTCCGGAGCCCCAGGAACGACCAGACGTCTGACCTTTCCGGACGACCGGAACCCCTAACCCGAACCAAATTTACGGATTTCCGACTTTCCCGAACGTCCGACGCCCTGGACATCCGACCTTTACGGACGTCCGTAACCTGTAGTTTCAGACTTCGGTTGATTTTTGTTTTGTCCATAACTAATTCATCTGAACTCCGATTTTGACGTTCTTTAGCTCGTTTTGAAGCTCTTGAAATCCCCCTTCCCACAAAAATACCACCAACATCATTTGACTCCATCAAATTTTTGGAACTTTGGCATCTTTGCCTAGGCCTTCAACCCTATAATCCGCATAGCCACCACCGACTTCCGCAACCTAACCAATTTTGTTCCCCATTGTATATGTGGTTGCTTGAGTAGTGATTCAAGTCTCCTAAGGTGTTTCGGCTACTTAGGGACGATTGCTTCTTCATCAACCACCACCACCATATCTTCCGCATAGGCGTGCCCACCATACACTTCCGCCACCCCCAACTTAACCCAATAGTTGTTTGAGCTTGTTTGAGTTGTGGCTTGTGTCTCCTAAGGTGTTTCAGCTACTTAGGGACGACAACTTCAACTCTGACACATGTGTAGCACATCATCCCACTTCCGCATTACCAAGTGCAAACCACCACTGATTTCCACTACCACCATTTGACATTTATCATTTGAAATTTTGAGTTCGCAGTTTTTCCGTTTCTTAATATGTTTCGGCTACTTAGGGACGAGTCTCCATCATCTTGGTATCTACATCAAGAACACCGCCACTCATCATCGCAAAGGACGGTAACCTCGACGACACCATTGTATATTCCCCTTACCATTGCATTGTTAACCCCTAGCCCATTTTGCATTACTTACCTATCGAGACTAGCCATTTGAGTATTGCCGGCAATGTTACTTGTGCACATTAGTGATCATACTTCCCATAGCATACATACCATATATATTGGTATCATATCTTGTGTCACAAGTTTGTTCCCGCATATACACAGTTGCTATCTTGGTTTGTGCATTGTGCAAAAGTGGCCATATCAAAAAAAAAAAGAAAAGAAATAAAGCTTTGAAGCAAAAGAAAGAGAGCAAAGAAGCTTGTAAGCAAGTGCCATAGCATCATACCACATTGCATATATGATTGTCATATCCGATCATCTTGGATCATCTTGAGAGAAACACCGGGAACCATAGATACATAGCATACTTGGGATAAAAGTCCATATATTTTGCATCTTATAGGTTGTGCACAAGTGTCGTATCCGCCTATTGAGCAATCGTGCTAGCGTCTCTCTTGAGTTATGCAACACGAGCGTTTCCCGTGGATTCCACATTTTTTGCTCATTCCTTGGTTGCACGACCCCCTTTATCTATCCGTGTGTGTGTTTCCGTGTGCCACATATTGCTATTGGTCCATTTGTTTCACTTGCGAATTTGTGAATCTCTTTCAACATTATTGACTCTTGCTAACATTTTGCATTAAATTTTTGTGCCACTATCCTCACCGAGCTCCTCCATAAGCTTTACTTGTGTAGGTGTGAGAACCGACAAGGATTGGTACTAATAGTGCTATTTCATTGTCCGCATTTGAGTGAACTTGATTCATTGTCAACTTCGGTCAAGGTACACTGGCATAAGTTCTTCTCTTTCTCCCACTCATATTTGCTCGAGTCTTGTGATGGATAGGCAAGGCATTTCCTCTCCGGTCCTCGACAACAACGACGGCGTGAACAACTACATCACCAAAGCATCTATCTTCGATCTACAACAACAAGTGCAAGGCGCACAATCAAGATTGCGAGAGCACATCAGAAGAAGCTTGCCGCACATAAAGAGGAGCAAGATGCAAGGATGGAGGAGATTAGAGCCTTCATCAAGTCTTCTTCCCCTTCGTCATCTTCAAGGCGGCGACATTCAAGACACAAGTCTTCGAAGCGCAAAAGCGATGCAAGTGCAAATCGTCCTTGTCCACATCTACATGGCGACCACCATCACGTTCGTGATCAACATCGTCATGATGGGCAAGTCACCTCCAAGCATCATGTGCACGACGACGATGAACGACATCTTCTACAAGCTCAAGCATGACAACGACATCATCATCATCATGACGATGCTCCACAAGCGCAAATGCACAAGTCCCAACAAGCCCTACTTCACGCCAAGTTGAAGCTTCATGAGCATAAAAGAAGACCGCGAGACGACCACCACCAAGATGGAGCTACGGCTACAACAACCACTTTGGCGTCTTCGCCAAGTGCTATCAAGGCGTCTTCGCCTTTGGACGTATGACATCTTCGCCTACTTCCCACGAGTATGCCTACATCGACTTCATCAAGTCCAAGGCGACCACCTACAAGCGAGGGCGACACTTCCATCTTCGGAAGCCCCTCAAGGAAGATGGCCGAGCATGGGAAATTCCCTTCGGTCATGGAGACGAGCTACGAGGTGCCACATCATATGGGCCTCCAACAACAAGACGGCGACAAGACGGTCGAGCAAGGACCATCCCCTTCGACTACGGCGACGAGCGCGAACCTCTTCAACAACATGAAGACGGCGCCCACATTGGACTCATACTCCGAGTCAAGCTACGCGACCGTGCATGGAGACATTTGCACCAACATCTCTCCGACACCCACATTTGAAGAGATGCCCCAAGTGCCATGTGAGGAGAGCCACCACCACATGAGTGACATGAGTGACTCCACCATACGTGACATTGAGAGCATTTCCTATGAGAGGATGAGTGTGACCACCACTAGCCCCACACATGAGAGCATGCCACACATCCTATGTGAGGTTGAGCGCCATTTGAGTGACTCCACCAACCATATGAGTGAGAGCATCCTTGAGGGAGTGAGTGATCCACAACACTTAGTGAGTGAGGTAGTTGACACGGCATGTGAGGCCACTATGATTTCTAATGACTTAACCTCTACTCCTAGTGTGTTTTCTTCTTTGGTGCTAGGTCTCCTACATGACGACATGCCTACCCTCGACGAGTCCATCCCTCCAATGAGAAAACCGATGGCCATGGTGGATAATGATGCACCCCCCACATGGTTCCATCAAGATGAAGATGACAACGAGTGGATTTTCAACACCTCACCTACAACACATGAGCGACGCTCCAAAGGTAACATAGGTGATGGTGCTTCTCTTGTCCCACTAGTGGACTCTCTTGACATCGATTGCTCCCATGATGTTGACCCACCTATTCCCATGCTTCATGCTAGCAACACTTCTTCAGGCCTTGACTTACCTATTTATGATGAATATGATGATGAGCATGTTGAGTTGCCTAGTTGTGATGCTATGCTCCATAGGATATCATGTGAAAATTCTTTTGGTCACATCATGTTTGACAATCCTTTGAACTTGTCATATGCTATGAGTGAGATCTCCCATATTGCATCATTTCAATCTCAACATAGTAACTATGCATGCCCCATTAAAATAAATCCCATTTGCACTTATGGCATAGATGACGAGATGATGGTCATAGGCTTTTGCTTCTCTTGTGATGATATTGCCATGCTTCCTTTACATGATTTGCACAATTCATCTACTAGGCCATGCCATGATCACATTGTTCCAAATATGCTTTGTTTTGGATGTTGTCAATGTTCTCCATGTGATGTTCCTACTAATGCTCATTAGGAGACCCCCATAGTTTCCTCATACATATTAGGAGATTTTGATGCATTCCATACTTTGCATGATTCTCATGATAGTGTACACCATATGCATTCCATGAATAACAATGCTCTAGATATTTCTCATGATGCATTACATCCTTTGAGTCTCCATTATGACATACATAACAACAAACCTATCATGATGGATGACATGTTTCTATATCACGCATCTCATTTATTTGAGCATTGGCTATTTTGTGCTAACCGACACATGCATGTGCGCATCATGATGGATGATGTGTACATATACCATGCACACACAATTTTTCTGTTGTCTTTGTTTTGTGTAGGTACTCATGTATACTCATCAACCTCTCAATCCCAAGAGTTGATGAAATGTGCTCTTGAGAGCAAGGATGCTTTGGGATCCCGTGGACTATCCTTACCACCGTTCCCTTCGTGCAAGGACTATGCACATCTCTTCTACTTGGCTCTCACACGGCTATGGGCTATTTATCACTTGTCACCTTATTCCCATACTATCGTGTTCACTTTGCATGTTATGCTTATTTCTATGCCTTTGCCATGCAATTGTGACCCTTGCATGCATTTACCCATGATGCATCATTATGATACTCCTATGTGTATTTGCATGCTTGGTGGATATCCTTGTTGCTTTTGCCATGTTTATCATGTGCCTCATGCTATTGTTTATTCTTGTGTTGGGAGATTCATGATGTTCCATTGCTATTTACATAGGACTTCTTGCCAACACCATGAACATACTTTCCTCATATCTTTCTTTCATGCTTGTGCTATGACATGTGAATTATTCATGCCCACTATTTGCACACATGACATGCTTGCCATGATTCCTTCTAGTACATTGCATCTTTGCACTACTAGCTTGCTTGACTTGATCGCTATGATTGCTTGCTATGTTGCATCACCCATGTTCCAATAGCACTTGCTTTCTTGGGTTGATGACATATATGTTCATGCCTCTCACTTGATTTGTCATGATCATTGCCTCTTGTCTCCATTAGTTGCATCTCTCATATCACCTTGTATTGAGTGCCAACTTGCTATGCTTATTGATCTTGGAGACTTGGACACTTTACTTGTGATGCATGATTGTTTGATTGAGCCTCTTGTATTTGGTTGTTCTTACATCATATGCCTCCATACTATGAAATGCTCCCTTGTCCTTTCTTATGATGAGCCTGATGCATACACTTGTTGGGTATATTACCACTCGAATGATAGGTTTTGCATGTCCGCTAACCTCATTTGTTTTTCCAAGTGTTTGTCATGTTCTTTCATTTTGGAGGATTCACAAGGCGGTGTCGTTATGCGACATATTGGTTATGTGAAGGCATACATGATGTACAACTCCAACATCTTTGGGAACTTTCCTGTGGTGAACTCCTTCTCTTTGATCCATCCTCAAATACGCATATTGGATGGGTCACTCTTTCATTGTTATTTCCTTCTTGTTGTCTACATGATACATCTCGTGAACGGATGAGCGACATTGGAGATTGGCTACATGGACCTTCACATTGAGGAGCGCTCGCACTTATTGGATGCACCTTCGAAACTCCACTCATGCCTCGACATCGAGCTTTAGTACACCAACACCTCCATATTTGTTGATTGTGCTCATACAGGTCATGCTCGATGGAAATATCATACTCACCACAAGTTTGCACCCCATGCATGGATTGACTCACATTATGCTTGTCTTGTTGCTTCTATTTCCATGTCATCCATGATATATGAGCTTGTGCACTTCCTTAGCAAATTTGTTGTGATCTTCCTTGATGGCATATTCATACATCATGATCATATTGTCGACCATAATTTGCATGATAGCTTACACATATTGAGCATCCATTGCCATGTTCATGCTATTGATAAACCGTCTCACTATGACATCATTTTGCATCGTGGTTGCATTGATCATATTTACAACACATTCGTGTGCACAATGATTGCATTTCCTCCCATGAATCCTTTGCATCTCATTCTAGATCATCTTGATAAGCTTCATGCGCTTTGTCACGACCAATCTTGCCGCACGGACTCATTCTTGCATGATGGACACTTTGTGTATGCTAACCATTGTATTTCCGAGTGTTGCTTGTGTTTGCTCTTTTTGCATGTCTATCACTCCAGCGACACCTTGGACTACTTAGATTGCGCAATGCCTTCATCGATGTCCAACTACAAGTCCGCCCACGACAACCGTTTCCATGGTGATGAGGATCACGATCTGAGGTCGGATCTTTCCCAAGGGGGGGGAGATGATGCGGAGCATCCCACGTTCATCCCCATGTACACTACCACTACTCCCCAAGCCCCAAGTGGACATATGACGAGACCTCGAACAAACGCCATTGGACACAAGGTGAACTCGCTCCTCTCCGAACCTTCACTTCCCACATGTGAGACATGATTACTACCTCAAATATATGTGCTATGCATGACCAGGAACAAGGAGGAAGACCATGGACAAGACGGCGAGGACACCAAGTACAAGGACCAAGAGAAGAAGCTGCCCGAAGCTACAGCGGCTGGACGTCCGACCAGGACCGGACGTCCGACGACTCCCAGGCTCAGGACGACCGACCAAGGCCGGACGTCCGACAACCATCAGCCACCGGACGACCGACAATGTCCGGAAATCCGACAAATCCACACTCGAGCCAAATCGCCGGACGTCCGACAAGTACCGGACGACAGGACCCTCGCGAGCCACCGGACGTCCGGTACCCGTTGGACGACCGGCGCCTGTGCGCTGCCATGTGTTGGGCCGCAGCCCATGTACCCCTTCACTTACCCCTTCGTGGCCCTAGACTATATATACTCCTCCACCTCCTCCTAGTTAGGTTTAGCATTGGTTTAGCTCAAATTTTGTGTGAGATCCTTGCTCATCCACTTGGTTACTTCTCCTCGGAGCTCACGACCTCTTCGGAGAAGATCCCCCAAGCGGATTCAAGACCCCTTTCTAGGGAAGACTATCAAGACCTCCGTACGGAGAAGAACGGTTCCTTTGTATCCTTACCTTTGTTGATTGTGGATCATATGTTACTCTATGTTGTCGGTGATCTAGCACTCGTGTGATTGATTCCTTGTCGGTTGAGTGTTTCTCTTGTTCTCCCCGTGTTTTCCCTCTAGTTCTTCCGCGTGTTCTTCGTGATTCCGAGTAGGATCCACTCCAAACGTGAAAGATCGTCACCATAGGGTTCCACCCTACATCACTTAGGCACGTACTCCATAACATCACTGTGCATTGCACGTACAACATTTAGTGATAGTACATAGTAAGAGACAAATGCCGCCCAAGAGTTCCCTTCTCAACCCACTTTCGGGTGTTAGGTAGAGTGTATGGAGGGTGCATGAGTCCACACTAGTTTAGCACAAATACACTAGAAGCATGCATGAAGAGAGCATGCATGAAGAGGGGTGTTGAGTTGAGCATACATGAAGAGGGAACAACTATGTTGAGACGAGAACGCAACCAAACACACCCTATATGCCACGCATGTTCATACCATTTTTCCTTTCTACTTCACTTACTGCGCTACATTACTCAGGTTCGTACGTCCACTCCTGGGTACATGTCCGTCTCGTAGTTCCAGTCCCACATGTTCTTCATATAGATGGTACGATCCTTGCATGACACATGCACCTTGATGCTAGATGTCTCGCGTGTTGGCAAAAGGATGAACAAAGCTCACGTAAAAAAATAGAGTGGAAGAACATATATTCCCGACGACCGAGAAGGAGCAAGGAACCTCGCGGTGGAGCGTCTGCACTCATAATATTTAATATTATTCAGCAATATAAAATCAACCAATCATCTCCACAGTGGACTGGAAGAGTACGAAACACGACAGCCCAGTGTAGTTACATCATACTAGTACCTGGCTAACCCATGCTATCACCATATTTCTTGGCTTCCGTGCGACACCTATCTATAGTAATCTAGCAGCCTGTATCGCTTCTCCCTCCTCGTCTCTCTCAAACTGCGGCGGGCTGGCATTTTTGCCGTCTATTGATGTTGGTTAACTCATCACATGTTAGCGACATGCCAAGAGCATTCTAAAAAAATTCCTTTCACGTTCCGTTTTCAAAAAGAAAAAAAATCCTTTCACGTACAAATTTGACTGTATGCTTTGAGCAACTTGCATGTCCTATACTGCTCCTGTTTGGACACTCTAACTTAGCTAGAGGTTAGACTAACTCATGACTAACCCTGAACTAACTGTAGCCAAAGAGGTGTTTGGGTGACAGGGTTAGATTGACAATGAATTCACTTGATGGAGAGAGAAAAGTGATTTTTCAGTGGTCCCAATGAGAACTATCTCTAGTTAGCACCTCTTGGGTGGAATAGTTTTTTTTGGTCGGTTTGGTGCAACTTGCTCCAATTTAAACCCTAATGCTTGGATACTTTAGGGCTATTTGAGCCCCAACTAGCTCAAACTAACTCTAATCCATGGATCCAAACAGGGCCTATGCCCAGCCTCGACGCGGAGCAGTCGCGTGCACCGGGAAGCAGCGCTCTCTCGGCCGTCGCGCAACTTCAAAGCCGGCGCCAGTGAGAGGTCGCCTCCGCTCTGGCCGGGCATTAATGCGACATTGACACTCCAGTGCGACGCTGACCGATTCACGCGGGAAGCGCGCACTGGCAAGGGAGTATAGGTTTTGAACCGTTTCAGGTGTAGTACTGGTAGTTTGCAAAACTACTCAATTATTGCACTCAGTTTCCTAAGAAATTGTGGTAAAAAACGTTACTCCACGGCCCGCTTCCCTTCTCCTTCCTCTTCCACCGCCCGCGCACATCCACGAGAAGCGACTGGTCAACCCTTATATAGGAGTGCTAGCACAAAAAGATGCATGCATGACCACTAAAATTTCCAGATTAAAGCGTTGCTCCGGTGGGAGTATGGTGTATGTTGTTACCTTCGGCCGGGCCATGGCTACCGGGCGACAGCGACCAGAGAATAGGCAGCGGGAGGGGAATGAATGCAACTACTGTTTGGGTTCGACGTCTGGCTCAAATAAATGTGCAGCATCACGTGTACCCGCGGGTGCACAAATTGTAACATATGTGTCTGCTTAAGTGGGCGTCACGTAACTGGTGTGTGTGTGTGAGAGAGAGATATTCTGAGAGACAGAGTGCGTGTGTGTGACTTTACTCTTCGGACATGTACTCAACCTTTTGCATCGGGATATAAGTATAATGGTATTTACATTAGCTAGTGATTTACGTGGCCATGTTAACATGGTTGTGTAAAAAAGATGTCACCTCCTACTCGTGATTTGCGTTATATAATTACAAGCAAGATTCTCATGCATTGAACGGAGCATCAATATGCATTTTTTTACAAAACACCTATTGTGATTGACCCATGCAGGAGTAATCCCATGTGTAAAAACTAATGATATCTCGAGAATTTTATCGGAAAACTGGTATCTCGAGAATGTCATCGAAAAAAATGAAAGATGAGAGATAAGGTGAGGAGGAGTGGAGCGTGGTAGTGACTGGTGGTCAGAATGGGCGGAGGCATGGGGATGGACGGCGCCGGCAGGCAGCAGCGGCCACCATGCTAGATTGTTCCAGAGACTTCCTTTTTTAATTGCTGAGCAATGAGGTTGTGGGAGATAAGGATGTGGAGAGAGGTGCGGGTATCTTTTGTAAAATTATCATAGTTTTCTTTCTATCCGTCAGATATAGATCAGACGGTCTATATTACAAGATGGCAGGCACATCATCATTGCCAACTCATTTTTTATAAGGGTATAGATGATAAGTTTGCTAACTACTAAAGTAAAGTGGAATTTGTCCATGTTATACAAGTAAATTAAGGTGATTGTTTATCATACGGGTAAGGTTGGATGAAGGGTGGTAGGAAAAAATGCTCCGCCTAGAGCATGTGTGTGTGAGATGGAGTCTTAGTGTGTGTGTGTGGGGGGGGGTGTGTGTGTGTGAGAGAGAGAGAGAGAGAGAGAGAGATGTAGTCTTAGTGTGTGTGTGTGTGTGAGAGAGAGAGATGGAGTCTTAGTGTGTGTGTGTGTGTGCGCGCGTTTGTGTGTGTGTGTGGGTGTCACGGGCCCCTCGGTGGCGGATGTAATTTAAGTGTGCAAGGCTTCATCATAGAGAGGTGATGTGTATGGCAGAGGCCACCAACGATGGGGTGCGAGGGAGAAAATGCCCATAGAGAGGGAAGAGAAGGTGTGTGCGCGTGAGAGGAGTCGACATCGAGAGAACGTGTTTGTTCGAGAGACACCAAGGAAGACTACTATATATCGATGGTGCATGTAGGCTGGAATTAATCAAAGGGATGGTCTTATTGGTTTCGGGGATATAGCGGAAGAGTGAGGGGCGGGGTAGCTAGAAGGATATTGTTAAGTGTGAGTGTGTGTTTTACCCATCCAGGCGAAAGTTATGCGCACACGAGAAGAGAACGATTTGATGTGTCGTTAGGGTTGAGGGTAATTAACTACGTATGGAGACCTAGAGACCTTGAACATGCATGTGTGAGAGGTATACATGTATACGTGGGATGTGTGTGTGTGCGCGCGCATGATCAAGATAAAAGAAAGAAGACATAAGTCATAAGATCAATGACATGGGAGAGACGGATCGGTATGACAATATGCATGCATGTGAGAATGCAGGGAAGAAGGACCGACAATTGAGCATGTGTTTTTGTCTTTAAATGATAGAGGCGTGGGCTGGAGCATGCATCTATGGCGAGCAGAGGGAGTGAGGCACAACGATTGTGCAAAAGAGATCAACCCACAAATGCATATGTATGGAGAGACATATATAGTGTGGGTGATAGGAAGCAAGACTGCATGCGAGAAAGAAATGTTAACGGAGAAACTACAGATAGATACAGAGATGGAGATGCTAGCTACATGGACATCCGCTAGTTTGAGTGTTTGAGATGACCGCCGGGTGGTTCCGAGGGTAAAGTTATATATGTGTGTGTGAGAGAAAGATAAAAGGAGAGCACTTGACTACATGTGGAGAGAGACATATGTAGTGTGCGTGATAGGAAGCAAGAGTGAGGGCGAGAAATAAGGTTGATGGAGAAACAGATAAATAGAAAGATAAAGATGCTAGCTAGTGTGTGTTAGAGATAGGAGTCGACTGGATCAGAAGGCTGAGTTATGTGTGTTGGAAATATGCCCTAGAGGCAATAATAAATTAGTTATTATTATTATATTTCCTTGTTCATGATAATTGTTTATTACCCATGCAATAATTGTATTGATAGGAAACTCAGATACATGTGTGGGTACATAGACAACACCATGTCCCTAGTAAGCCTCTAGTTGACTAGCTCGTTGATCAATATATGGTTACGGTTCCCTGACCATGGACATTGGATGTTGTTGATAATGGGATCACATCATTAGGAGAATGATGTGATGGACAAGACCCAATCCTAAGCCTAGCACAAAGATCGTGTAGTTCGTATGCTAAAGCGTTTCTAATGTCAAGTATCATTTCCTTAGACCATGAGATTGTGCAACTCCCGGATACCGTAGGAATGCTTTGGGTGTACCAAACGTCACAACATAAATGGGTGGCTATAAAGGTGCACTATAGGTATCTCCGAAAGTGTCTGTTGAGTTGGCACGAATCGAGACTGGGATTTGTCACTCCGGTTGACGGAGAGGTATCTCTGGGCCCACTCGGTAGGACATCATCATAATGTGCACAATGTGACCAAGGGGTTGATCACGGGATGACGTGTTACGGAACGAGTAAAGAGACTTGCCGGTAATGAGATTGAACAAGGTATCGGCATACCGACGATCGAATCTCGGGCAAGTACAATAGCGCTAGACAAAGGGAATTGTATACGGGATTGATTGATTCCTTGACATCGTGGTTCATCCGATGAGATCATCGTGGAACATGTGGGAGCCAACATGGGTATCTAGATCCCGCTGTTGGTTATTGACTAGAGAACGTCTCGGTCATGTCTGCATGGTTCCCGAACCCGTAGGGTCTACACACTTAAGGTTCGATGATGGTAGGGTTATAAAGGAAGTTTGTATGTGGTTACCGACTATTGTCCGGAGTCCTGGATGAGATCCCGGACGTCACGAGGAGTTCCAGAATGGTCCGGAGGTAAAGATTTATATATGGGAAGTCATGTTTTGGTCACTGGAAAAGTTTCGGGTTTTATCCGTATCGTATCGGGACCACCGGGAGGCTCCCGGGGGTCCACCAAGTGGGGCCACCATCCCCGGAGGGCTGCATGGGCCAAGTGTGGGAGGGGACCAGCCCCAGGTGGGCTGGTGCGCCCCCCACAAGGGCCCAAGGCGCCTAGGGTTTGGGGAAGGGGGCGCACCCACCTAACTTGGGGGGCAAGTTTCCCCTCTCCCCCCTTTGGCTGCACCCTAGTTGGGTTTGGGCTGGCCGCCGCCCCTAGGGGTGGAACCCTAAGTGGGGGCGCAGCCCTCCCTCTCCCCCTATATATACTTGAGGACTTTGGGGCTGCCAACAGATGAGTTTGACCTCTCCCTGGCGCAGCCCTACCTCTCTCCCTCCTCCTCTCCCGCGGTGCTTGGCGAAGCCCTGCAGGATTTCCATGCTCCTCCATCACCACCACGCCGTTGTGCTTCTGCTAGACGGAGTCTTCCTCAACATCTCCCTCTCTCCTTGCTGGATCAAGGCGTGGGAGACGTCACCGGGCTGTACCTGTGTTGAGCGCGGAGGTGCCGTCCGTTCGGCACTAGGATCTCCGGTGATTTGGATCACGACGAGTACGACTCCTTCAACCCCGTTCTCTTGAACTCTTCCGCTTAGCGATCTACAAGGGTATGTAGATGCACTCTCCTTCCCCTCGTTGCTGGTTTCTCCATAGATAGATCTTCGTGACACGTAGGAAAATTTTGAATTTCTGCTATGTTCCCCAACAGTGGCATCATGAGCTAGGTCTATTGCGTAGATTCTTTGCATGAGTAGAACACAAAGTAGTTGTGGGCGTTGATTTTGTTCAATATGCTTACCGTTACTAGTCCAATCTTGTTTCGACGGTATTGTGGGATGAATCGGCCCGGACCGACCTTACACGTACACTTACGTGAGACAGGTTCCACCGACTGACATGCACTTGTTGCATAAGGTGGCTAGCGGGTGCCAGTATCTCCCACTTTAGTCGGATTGGATTCGATGAAAAGGGTCCTTATGAAGGGTAAATAGCAATTGACATATCACGTTGTGGTATTTGCCTAGGTAAGAAACGTTCTTGCTAGAAACCCATAGCAGCCACGTAAAACATGCAAACAACAATTAGAGGACGTCTAACTTGTTTTTGCAGGGTATGCTTTGTGATGTGATATGGCCAAGAAGAATGTGATGAATGATATGTGATGTATGAGATTGATCATATTCTTGTAATAGGAATCACGACTTGCATGTCGATGAGTATGACAACCGGCAGGAGCCATAGGAGTTGTCTTAATTTATTGTATGACCTGCGTGTCATTAAACAACGCCATGGAATTACTTTACTTTATTGCTAACCGGTAGCCATAGTAGTAGAAGTAATAGTTAGCGAGACAACTTCATGAAGACACGATGATGGAGATGATGGTGTCATGCCGGTGACGATGATGATCATGGAGCCCCGAAGATAGAGATCAAAAGGAGCAAAATGATATTGGCCATATCATGTCACTATTTGATTGCATGTGATGTTTATCATGTTTATGCATCTTATTTGCTTAGAACGACGGTAGTAAATAAGATGATCCCTCATTAAAATTTCAAGAAAGTGTTTCCCCTAACTGTGCACCATTGCGAAAGTTCGTCGTTTCGAAGCACCACATGATGATCGGGTGTGATAGATTCTAACGTTCACATACAATGGGTGTAAGCCAGATTTACACACGCGAAACACTTAGGTTGACTTGACGAGCCTAGCATGTACAGACATGGCCTCGAATGCAAGAGACCAAAGGTCGAGCATGAGTCGTATGGTGGATACGATCAACATGAAGATGTTCACCGATGATGACTAGTCCGTCTCACGTGATGATCGGACACGGCCTAGTTGACTCGGATCGTGTAATCACTTAGATGAATGGAGGGATGTCTATCTGAGCAGGAGTTCATTAGATGAACTTAATTAATCTGAACATAGTCAAAATCCCTTTGCAAATTATGTCATAGCTCGCGCTTTAGTTCTACTTTTTTATGTATGTTCCTAGAGAAAATATAGTTGAAAGTTGACAGTAGCGATTATGCGGATAGTAGAAAGCTTATGTCCTTAATACACCGCTCAGTGTGCTGAATCCCAAACGTCATCTGCGGATGTTGCGAACATTGGACATACATGTTTTGATAACTACGTGATAGTTCAGTTAAACGGTTTAGAGTTGAGGCACCAAAGACGTTTTTCGAAACATCGCGGAACATATGAGATGTTTCGAGGGCTGAAATTGGGATTTCAGGCTCGTGCCCACGTCAAGAGTTATAAGACCTCCGACGATTTTTCTTAGCCTACAAACTAAGGGAGAAAAGCTCAATCGTTGAGCTTGTGCTCAGATTGTGTGAGTACAACAATCACTTGAATCGAGTGGGAGTTGATCTTCCAGAAGAGACAGTGATATTTCTCCAAAGTCATTGCCACCAAGCTGCTAGAGCTTCGTGATGAACTATAACATATCAGGATAGATATGATGATCCTTGAAGTATTCACGATGTTTGACACCGCAAAAGTAGAAGTCAAGTAGGAGCATCAATTGTTGATGGTTGGTAAAACCACTAGTTTCAAGAAGGGCAAGGGCAACAAGGGATACTTCATGAAACAGCAAAACAGTTGCTGCTCTAGTGAAGAAACCCAAGGTAGAACGCAAACCCGAGACTAAGTGCTTCTGTAATGAGAGGAACAGACACTGAAGAAGAACCACCCTAGATACTTGGTAGATGAGAAGGCTGGCAAGGTCGATAGAAGTATATTGGATATACATTGAATTAAATGTGTACTTTACTAGTGCTCCTAGTAGCACCAGGGTATTAGATACCGGTTTGGTTGCTAAGTGTTAGTAACTCGAAATAAAAGGCTACGGAATAAACGGAGACTAGCTAAAGGTGAGCTGACGATATGTGTTGGAAGTGTTTCCAAGGTTGATGTGATCAAGCATCGCACGCTCCCTCTACCATCGAGATTGGTGTTAAACCTAAATAATTGTTATTTGGCGTTTGCGTTGAGCATAGACATGATTCGATTATGTCTATCACAATACGGTTATTCATTTAAGGAGAATAATGGTTACATGTTTATTTGAATAATACCTTCAATGGTCTTGCACCTAAAATGAATGGTTTATTGAATCTCGATCATAGTGATACACATATTCATGCCAAAAGATATAAGATAGTAATGATAGTACCACATACTTGTGGCACTGAGTCATATTGGTATAAAACGCATGAAGAAGCTCCATGTTGATGGATCTTTGGACTCACTCGTTTTGAAAAGTTTGAGACATGCGAACCATGTCTATTGGTGTATATGCATGAAGAAACTCCATGCAAATGGACTATTTGGACTCACTTGATTTTGAATCACTTGAGACATGCAAATCATACCACATGGGCAAGATGACTGAAAGCCTCATTTTCAGTAAAATGGAACATGAAAGCAACTTGTTGGAAGTAATACCTTTTGATGTGTGCCGTTCAATGAGTGCTGAGGCACGCAGTGGATATCGTTATGTTCTTACTTCACGGATGATTTGAGTAGATACCGAGTATATTTACTTGATGAAAGACAAGTCTGAATTATTGAATGGTTCGAGTAATTTCAGAGTGAAGTTGAAGATCATCGTGACAAGAGGATAAAATGTCTATGATATGATCATATAGATGAGTATCTGAGTTACGAGCTTTGGCACGCAATTAAGACATTGTGGAAATTGTTTCACAAGAAATACCGCTTGGAACACCATAGTGTGATGGTGTGTCCGAACATCATAGTTGCACCTTATTGGATATGGTGCGTACCATGATGTCTATTATCAAATTACCACTATCGTTCATGGGTTAGGCATTAGAGACAACCGTACTCACTTAAATAGGGCACCACGTAATTGCATTGAGACGACACTGTTTGAACTATGGTTTGGAGAAACCTAAGTTGTCATTTCTTAAAAGTTTGGGGCTGCGACACTTATGTGAAAAAGTTTCAGGTTGATAAGCTCGTACCCAAAGCGGATAAAATGCATCTTCATAGGACACCCAAAACAGTTGGGTATACCTCTTAATTCAGATCCGAAAGCAATAGGGATTGTTTCTAGAAACGGGTCCTTTCTCGAGGAAAAGTTTCTCTCGAAAGAATTGAGTGGGAGGATGGTGGAGACTTGATGAGGTTATTGAACCATCACTTCAACCAATGTGTAGCAGGGCACATGAAGTTGAAGTGGAAGCTGATGATAGTGATCATGATGCTTCGGATCAAGTCACTACCAGACCTTGTAGGTCGACAAGGATGCGTACTACTTCAGAGTGGTACGCAATCATGTTTTAGAGGTCATGTTGCTAGACAACAATGAACCTACGAGCTATGGAGAAGCGATGGTGGGCCCGGATTCCGACAAATGGCTCGAGGCCATAAAATCCGAGAGAGGATCCATGTATGAGAACAAAGCATGGACTTTGGTGGTCTTGCCCGATGATCGGCAAGCCATTGAGATAAATGGGTCTTTAAGAAGAAAACGGACGTGGATGGTAATGTCACCATCTATGGGGCTCGACTTGTGGAGAAGAGTTTTTCACAAGTTCAAGGAGTTGACTACGATGAGTTTTTCTCATCTGTAGCGATGCTTAAGTCTGTTGGAATCATGTTAGCATAAGCTGCATTTATGAAATCTGGTAGATGGATGTCAAAACAAGTTTCCTTACCAGTTTTTCGCGAGGAAAGGTTGTCTGAGATACAACCAGAAGGTTTTGACAATCCTGAAAGACGCTAACAAGTATGCAAAGCTCCAGCAATCCTTCTGAGGACTGGAGTAAGCATCTCGGAGTTGGAATGTACGCTTTGATGAGATGATCAAGGATTTTGGGTTTATACAAAGTTTATGAGAAATTTGTATTTCCAAAGAAGTGAGTGGGAGAACTATAGAATTTCTGATAAGTATATGTTGTTGACATATTGTTGATCAGAAATGATGTAGAATTTCTGGAAAGCATATAGGGTTGTTTGAAAGGTGTTTTTCAATAGAAAACCTGGATTAAGCTGCTTGAACATTGAGCATCAACATCTATGAGGATAGATCAAAAACCGCTGAATGGTACTTTCAAATGAGCACATACCTTGACATGATCTTGAAGGTGTTCAAGATGGATCAGTCAAAGAAGGAGTTCTTGCCTGAGTTGTAAGGTATGAAGTTAAGAGTTAAAGCTCGACCACGGCAGAAGAGAGAGAAAGGACGAAGGTCGTCCCCTATGCTTTAGACGTAGGCTCTATAGTATGCTATGTTGTGTACCGCACCGGAAGTGTGCCTTGCCATGAGTTAGTCAAGGGGTACAAGAATGATCCAGGAATGGATCATTGGACAACGTTCAAAATTGTCCTTGGAGTAAATAAAGGACATGTTTCTCGATTATGGAGGTGATAAAGAGTTCGGCGTAAAGGGTTACGTCAATGCAAGCTTTAACACCTATCCGAATGACTCTGAGTAGCAAACCGGATACGTATAGTGGAGCAACCATTTGGAATAGCTCCAAGTGGAGCGTGGAAGCAGCATTTACAATATGACATAGAGAATTGCGAAATACATACGGATCTGAATGTTGCAGACCCGTTGACTAAAACCTCTCTCACAGGCAAAACATGATCAAACATCCGAACTCATTGAGTCTTAATCACATGGTGATGTGAACTAGTTTAGTGACACTAGTAAACTCTTTGGATGTTGGTCACATGGCGACTTGACCTGTCAATGTTAATCACATGGCGATGTGAACTAGATTATTGCTCTAGTGCAAGTGGGAGACTGTTGGAAATATGCCCTAGAGGCAATAATAAATTAGTTATTATTATTATATTTCCTTGTTCATGATAATCGTTTATTACCCATGCTATAATTGTATTGATAGGAAACTCAGATACATGTGTGGGTACATAGACAACACCATGTCCCTAGTAAGCCTCTAGTTGACTAGCTCGTTGATCAATAGATGGTTACGGTTTCCTGACCATGGACATTGGATGTCGTTGATAACGGGATCACATCATTAGGAGAATGATGTGATGGACAAGACCCAATCCTAAGCCTAGCACAAAGATCGTGTAGTTCGTATGCTAAAGCTTTTCTAATGCCAAGTATCATTTCCTTAGACCATGAGATTGTGCAACTCCCGGATACCGTAGGAATTCTTTGGGTGTACCAAATGTCACAACGTAACTGGATGGCTATAAAGGTGCACTACAGGTATCTCCGAAAGTGTCTGTTGGGTTGGCACGAATCGAGACTGGGATTTGTCACTCCGGTTGACGGAGAGGTATCTCTGGGCCCACTCGGTAGGACATCATCATAATGTGCACAATGTGACCAAGGGGTTGATCACGGGATGATGTGTTACGGAACGAGTAAAGAGACTTGCCGGTAACGAGATTGAACAAGGTATCGGCATACCGACGATCGAATCTCGGGCAAGTACAATACCGCTAGACAAAGGGAATTGTATACGGGATTGATTGAGTCCTTGACATCGTGGTTCATCCGATGAGATCATCGTGGAACATGTGGGAGCCAACATGGGTATCCAGATCCCACTGTTGGTTATTGACCGGAGAACGTCTCGGCCATGTCTGCATGGTTCCCGAACCCGTAGGGTCTACACACTTAAGGTTCGGTGACGCTAGGGTTATAAAGGAAGTTTGTATGTGGTTACCGAATGTTGTTCGGAGTCCCGGATGAGATCCCCGACGTCATGAGGAGTTCCGGAATGGTCCGGAGGTAAAGATTTATATATGGGAAGTCCTGTTTTGGTCACCGGAAAAGTTTCGGGTTTTATCGGTATCGTACCGGGACCACCGGGAGGGTCCCGGGGGTCCACCAAGTGGGGCCACCATCCCCGGAGGGCTCCATGGGCCAAGTGTGGGAGGGGACCAGCCCCAGGTGGGCTGGTGCGCCCCCCCACAAGGGCCCAAGGTGCCTAGGGTTTGGGGAAGGGGGCGCACCCACCTAACTTGGGGGGCAAGTTTCCCCTCCCCCCCTTTGGCCGCACCCTAGATGGGTTAGGGCTGGCCGCCGCCCCTAGGGGTGGAACCCTAGGTGGGGGCGCAGCCCTCCCTCTCCCCCTATATATACTTGAGGACTTTGGGGCTGCCAACAGATGAGTTTGACCTCTCCCTGGTGCAGCCCTACCTCTCTCCCTCCTCCTCTCCCGCGGTGCTTGGCGAAGCCCTGCAGGATTGCCACGCTCCTCCATCACCACCACACCGTTGTCCTGCTGCTGGACGGAGTCTTCCTCAACCTCTCCCTCTCTCCTGGCTGGATCAAGGCGTGGGAGACGTCACCGGGCTGTATGTGTGTTGAACGCGGAGGTGCCGTCCGTTCGGCACTAGGATCTCCGGTGATTTGGATCACGATGAGTACGACTCCTTCAACCCTGTTCTACAAGGGTATGTAGATGCACTCTCCTTCCCCTTGTCGCTGGTTTCTCCATAGATAGATCTTGGTGACACGTAGGAAAATTTTGAATTTCTGCTACGTTCCCCAACAATGTGTGTGTGGGTGTGAGAGAGATAGAGAGAGGCTGCATGTGAGTCACATACAAACAAATATTAGAGAGAAATGAGATCCCAAGAGACGGAGTTTTGTGTCTGCGAGAGAGAAAGATATTTCACAACAAGAGTGATAGCTAGAGATACATATGAGGGAACGCAAGATATCTCTAGGGAGAGAGAGTGTGTGTGAGCGACATACAAGAGAACAGTGGAGAAATATGAGACCCTGGGAGACAGAGTTTGTGTTTGTGTGTCAGAAAGAGATATTTAAGAGGAAGAGTCGTAGGTTCTCATATCTAAGGAGCGAAAGACATCTCAGTATTAGGGGTGTGCGAGTGGCACATAGGGGAATAGTAGAGAGAAATGATACCCCGGGAGACAAAGTTTTGTGTTTGTGTGAGAGAAAGAGATTCCACATGGAGAATCATAGTTAGAGACACATAGCAGGGAGTGAGATATACTTAGAGAGAGATAGAGTGATGAAGGTCGAGGGAGAGAGTATCATCAGTGTGTTACGAAGATAAAAGATCATTGTCGACATACAGGTGGCACGAGAGATACCTGAGAGACGATGAACGTGTATAGGTCTAGAGAGATAGTCCTATATAAGCATGAGTGATAGCTATATGAGATGAATATCTGGATTAAAGGGGATTCAAATATTTAAACTAGAGATCACGACATCAATAATATCATAACGCAAATTGGTGTATCAAACATGCATATTCATTTGAATTTGGGCACACATGTAATGTTATATAGTTTATCAATATTGGTGATCCATAGATTCTTTAATTAGAAACGATGCATGGTTTATATGCAATTAATGTCTAAATGGGATTACACTATATGTTGCGTGTGTGAAACACATTATACACGTTTGAGAAGTAAAAAAACACGCATGAAACGCACATTAATTGGAGACAGTTAGCGAGGAATGCATACATTGGATTTCAACATAAAGTGGTTTCATAACGTGCACTCTGCAAAATTTGAATGAAGCGGGGAAAGTCGCAGTAACCACCCAAAACCAAAATCTACAAGACAGAAATTACTACTGCCTATCCCTGCCACGCAAAGCCTATCTGCTCGATTTCTATAGGTTTCGATAGGGGTAGGTTTGTAATTTCACCCAAACGAGACATAACCGCCTCTCACCCGGATTCATACACGGTGGGCGCCAAAACACAGTGTGTCCTTGGCCAAAATCAACTCCCTCCCCGATTCATACACAGTGGCGCCAAAAACAAACTCTCGTCGGCAAATATTCCGTGTATGCGAGATTACCGTCCTATCCCCAACCGACTGATGGTGTTGTGATGTAGGAAATTTGAAATGGGGGAAAAGTTTGTAAATTTCCTCACATTTGAGACAAGCGCACCCTGAATACATGGTTCCGCCCTTCATCTCTACCTCCCTTTTCCCCATTCGTACTCCGTGGGCGCCAAAACACCCTCTCCACCCCAGCCTCCTCCGTCCGCCACCCTATCCACCGCAGTCCTCCTCCACCATGCCGGAGCTGATACCCCGACGCCGCCGTCCATTACAAGAGATCGACCTCTCTCATCCACGGCTTCGAACCGGGATCCTTTCATCCCATCCTCTCGCTTCATCCCCGCGGTCGTCCACCTTGCCGGCACCGCTCCTACGAGCGTCTCGTCCACCGCACCCCGCCGCCACTATGTACCCTCCTAGTTCTGCTTCCACGCTGCCGACAGCCATCGCTACCGCAGCACCGTCAAATTCTCACCGGATGCATACACGGTGCCGCACCAGAGGCGGTACTCTTTCGTACCAGCTCAACTTATTTATCGCAGCAAGAAAATAGATCGCCACTACTTTACTCTGATTTCTTGTCCATCACTTACTTGCTAGTTGAAAGCAAACATTGGTTGCGAAGTTGCCTTTGTCCGGTTTGCACCTTCAGATCCGCCATGGCACGCTCAACACTAAACTCCCACTGCTTATGGTTTTCCCGTTTTATATTCCACACTAGTTAAATCACAGTAGACTAAATTTCAAAATTGGGTCAGTCAATTTTTCAGAGCTCGCCGGAGTTCGCCGATGCGAATGAAGGGGCTCAGGTGGGGACGGTGGTTGTGGCGGGGCAGTGGTGGGGCCTCGCCGAACGAAGAAAACTCGACGCAGGTGGGGGCAGGGTGGGGGTAGGGGTGGCAGAGGAACACAGGCTGTGGTGGCCGGTGGTCCGGCCGGCGGCCCGTGCGGTGTTCTGTATGGGAAGAATCGGAGACGAGGAAGAAGAAGGGTTAGGAGACATAGGATCTTCATCCAACCGTCTGAAATGGTCGAGAGACAACAGGGAGTTGCATTCTTAATGCGCTCTGGTTCATCATGTGTGGGCACTGCGCAACGAACATTTTTTTATCCAAAACCTGCTTGCTCTTCTTGACCATGTTCCTCTTCCGTTCTTCTTTAATAAGTACTCTCTTTGTTCCTAAATACAAGTCTTTGTATATATTCCACCATGGACTACATATGAAGCAAAATGAGTGAATCTACACTCTAAAATGTATCTGGATACATCTGTATGTGATCCATAGTGGAAATCTCTACCAAGACTTATATTTTGGAACGGAGGGAGTATGATAGTAGTACAGTATGTTCCTTGTACTGAAGATGGGCAGGGACATTTGCAGTGTAGAGGTCTATCCGGTCGGTTGTGATGGACACTTTGAACTCTTCGGGCCTCTTTGATTCGTAGGATTTTGTAAACATGGGAATAGGATTTGCAGTGGCCTGTCCGCTTGAATCCTATAAGAATAGCAAGGAAATGCGAGTAGTTGTGTCGCCTTTGAGAGTCACACTGATATTAACAGTACCGCACCTTCAGTTGAAGAGAGCTGGTATCCGAAGCCTTTCTAGCCGTACCGGCAGTACTAGCACATATATTCCAGCAAGTTCCACTTTGCTAATTTTACTCTGATGCTTAAGGTTTTCCCGTTATATCTACACTATGATCTATGTAGCTGCTTCGTGTCGCACTAGCAGCAACCCACTCTTGAAGCTAAACACTGCAATGACTTACAAAATTGGCACCAAGGCATTGAGTGCCATTCTGGATGCATTGAAACTCATATGCTCCCCACTTGTTGACTCTTGTTCAGAATATGATCCTAATGACTCTTGTTCAAAATTGCCACATATAGAGAGACAACATGGAATTGCATTTCTTTGGGCGCTATGATTCATCATGAGTGGGCAACCAACATTGTATGCAATGAAGCGGAACCTCAAGAATATGCTTCCTCTTCTGCTCTTTAACATGTTCCTCTTTGTTTATTCTGTATTTAGTACGTACAGTATGTTCCTTGTTAGGAAGGGGAGCAGGGACATCTGCAGTCAATAGCTGATAGAACTGGCCTGTATGTGATCGATAGGCTTTCAATTAATAGCGGCGATACAACACCGTATTTTCAAGCCAGTTCCAGTTTCCTGATTTATATATCGTGGTTATGGTGTACCCCTTTTATGTACACTATGATCTGCCTAGTTGCTGAGTGCTCTTGTTATCATGGTTTGGCAATAAACTCTCTATACAGTATATTATGAACCTATCAACTGCCAACTATCCTTACTTCTGGAGCCTATTTTTTTGTGTACTTGTGCCAGATTATATAAATGCACGCACCATATTACAGCACACATGAGCTCTCTCATCAGAATCCAGTGATAGCATACAAGTGTTTACAGGGGCGCCCCTATATTAGAATATCATCTGCATTACAAAGATAATCTCACAACTATTTATGTTTTCATGGTTCTCAGATATTATACGTATTACAGTGAATATCAGAATTCGCGCATCAGAAGAATATTGTGGAACACTGCAATGACTTACAAAAGTGGCACCAAGGCATTGAGTGCCATTCTGGATGCAATGAAACTCATACGCTCCCCACCTGTAGATTCTTGTTCAGAATATGATCCTAATGACTATTCAAACCTCAAGGAGTCAATGGCAGATGGCCTGTCATGTTCACCCATCATGGTGCCTGTTCTAATTTGGCAAGGTTTTATAGATTGCACGTATCTTGCATATGTTGTCTTGCATTTCTTCTACTTTGTTGCACCACCATATGCTTAGTTTACTCATCATATATGTCAAGATGCCATGCCCATCCATTATCAATACATATTTCATCTGTCATCATACCATGTTTTTCCACTCAAATGTTGTTCTTGTGCATCAGACATCAAAAAGTAAGAGGGTGATTGCCGAACCTGAAGGAGCACCAGCAAAGTCCTTGAAAAACGTGGTTGTGCCGGAGAAATCAGACAACACCCAAGTTATATTGGTTGTACAACCAGTGACACAAAACATATGACCGACTCCAGCAGACTGTACCCATACTTCACTAGCCACACCACTAGCCCCACCACACAGGACCTGCACTCCAGCAAAAGGTATGCCGGTTTCAGTTGCCATAGCACCAGCCGTACCACAGAAAAATCCCACTCCAGCAAAAAGTACAGCAAGTCCACCGGCCGAAGACCTATCCCAACTACAGAGACGACCAATTCCTGCAGATTGGAACCCTATTCCAGTTATTCCCAGTTTCAAAGACAATGCTTTCAATGTTGTTAGGGACTACGTGCGTATATTCCCATCATGGGAAGATTATAATGAAGACAAACACCATTTTCACATCTTCCTGTCCCACTTACGTGTAAGTGCTATTATTCATGGTGATTATTTTCCTATTTCTGCTGATTGAGCACATCAATGATTTACATTACATTGTTGTAAGTAGGCGAGGGTCAATCTGGATGGTCATGACGAGCAAAGCTTGCTTGCGGTTTTCAAGGAAGCATTGCAACAGTATTGGTGTTACCTGAGGAAATCACACTTTGATGGCAAGTCTATAAACAAATTTTCGGGGAAGTCTCCTGTGCTAAATTTAGAAGACATTGAATGGAAAAACCTTGTTATGCACTAGTCTTGTTCCGAGGATGAGGTAATGTCTATGATATCACATGACAATTTGAACTTTTACTTTTCCGCATGTGCCTTACGGATCTTTTCTGCAGGAAATCTTCTCGAAAAAGAAATCCGTTTTGAAAAGAACAACAGGATATCGCAAATATGCTGCCCGCTGCTTTGCTCTTGTTAGTACATGTTGTTCTGTATCACTGTACTTGCATATATACCTAGTTCATTATGTGACAGCAGTATGCATGATAGCTTGCTTATCAATTGTTCGCTCCAAATTATCGGATCTGTATGAATGGTTACATTAGTGTAGAATATATCCAAAGCCAATGAATTTTTTTAACTCTGCATTGTTCTTGTAAGTACCTGCTGTCCTTTATGAGTGTACTTATATTGACATGTAGTTGTTCATGTACCATCACTCTGCAACTTATTTTCCTTTGCCCTCCATTTTCTACACATGAGATCTATATTTACTCTTACCATAAGGTTGGATAATAGTGATGGTACTGAAGAAGTTTAGCTCTGCATTGCTCTTGGCTGTACCTTTTGCCTGTATCGCTGTACTTACATTTATAGCTACTTGGTTATGTAGCATCACTCTTCATCTTATCTTAAATATTCTCCATTTTTTCTTATATTGCCACATATATATTTACTCCTAACAAAA
>NC_041383.1:475253051-475313763 GCF_002162155.2 Triticum dicoccoides | reverse complement strand
ATGGACAAGGGCTTTATAGAGCCTGCCTTCACCAATACTGTAAGTTTGTCCTTCTCAAGCCTTCAAACTTTGTTGTGTATATTTGGTTAGGCATGACTGAGGGAGTCCCGGACTAGGGGGTGTCCGGATAGCCGAACTATCATCATCGGCCGGACTCCAAGACTATGAAGATACAAGATTGAAGACTTCGTCCCGTGTCCGGATGGGACTTTCCTTGGCGTGGAAGGCAAGCTTGGTGATACGGATATGTAGATCTCCTACCATTGTAACCGACTATGTGTAACCCTAGCCCTCTCCGGTGTCTATATAAACCAGATGGCTTTAGTCCGTAGGACGAACAACAATCATACCATAGGCTAGCTTCTAGGGTTTAGCCTCCTTGATCTCGTAGTAGATCTACTCTTGTAACACATATCATCAATATTAATCAAGCAGGACGTAGGGTTTTACCTCCATCAGGAGGGCCCGAACCTGGTAAAACATCGTGTCCCTCGTCTCCTGTTACCATTCGCCTAGACGCACAGTTCGGGACCCCCTACCCGAGTTCCGCCGGTTTTGACACCGACATTGGTGCTTTCATTGAGAGTTCCTCTGTGCCGTCGCGATCAGGAAGGATGCCTTTTCCCGTCTTTAAAGACGGCACCATCGTCAAGGGGGCTTTGGCCGCCGGCCAAACTATCCGGCTAGGTGGTTTTCTTATGACCGCCTGTTCGGCCACCGCTCCGATGGTGACCTCTCAGGTCATCAAAAGTGATCTTCACGTCAGCTCGGAATTCGCCGAGCAGTTAGATCCGATTGAGCTCTCCTCTGTAAACGAGCTCTTGGATCGCATCGCCGCCCTGGGAGTCGCTACAGACTACGATCAGATTGGGCTTAAAACCGATCTGAGAGAAATTAACTCTCCCCAGGCCACCCACCGCATGGTGGTGGTAGAGGAACAATGCGGCAACTCTTCTTCTATGTTGAAAACCAACTATGTCCGGATTCCCGATCCCTCCATGCCGGATTCCCGCGGAGGGACGGACGCCAATCAAATACTGAACTTAAAGTCAGGCATCGGACTAGATTCGTTGGAAAGCATCCAACAAACCAAGCCTCCAAATACGGAAGCTTCTTGGCCTTTGAGCCTCAGATCTGGCGGGGTTCTGAACTTAATACCGCCAGCCCACCCAAACATAAGTGATCTATCTCAAATACGGCAAGAGCCCGATGAAACAGTACATCGTTACTGGGCCAGATTCCTCCTGGTTATGAACAGGATAAAGGACTACCGTGAAGAAAGCGCAATTTCAATTTTCTGCAACAATTGCACGGACAAGGGAATCATAAACGCCATCAGTCGTTGCGAAGTTACACGCTTCGCCGACCTAGCGATCATTGTACAAAAATACTGTGCAATGGAGAGTGCCTGGAAAACCGAAACTAGGTTTTGGGACAATCCGGCCCTGAATACAACCCAAGTCCGAAATAAAAGAGTGCGTCATACTCAAGCACCTGGGTTAAAAACCAAAAAGCAAAAAACCCCTAAAGGGTACGGAACCGTACTGGAGGGATGGCTCAACGGACCCTGCGAAATCCACAGTACGGAGGGCGCCACTCCAACACATAGCCTTCGAGCATGTTGGATACTACGACAGGTGGCCAAAAGTGGCGAAGGCTTTTTAGCCCCGGGCAACCAGCCCAGCAGCACCAGTACGGTATTAACAGTCTTCGAGACTTTCGCATCAAATAATATGCGGAAACAAACAATTCGCAGCCTCGCCGAAGTTTACCAAGTAGCAACAGCAAATCCATGGAGCGACACGGCTATCACCTTCAATGCCAGCGACGAACCTAAATTCCGAACAGCTAGAGCACCAGCCGCATTGGTCCTCGGTCCGATAGTGGACGGATTTCGTCTTACCAAGGTACTCATGGATGGCGGCAGCGGATTAAACCTCATCTACGAAGAAACCCTTCAAAAAATGGAAATTGACTGGAGCCGCATTGAGCGAAGCAGCACAACCTTCAGGGGAATAATCCCTAGTCGAGAAGTACGCTGCACAGGAAAAATCACGCTAGATGTTGTGTTCGGCTCATTGGACAACTACAGGTCCGAAGAGGTCACATTCCAAGTGGCCCCATTTGGCAGCGGATATCACGCCTTGTTAGGGCGAGAAGCATTCACAATCTTCCAAGCTATACCCCATTACGGGTACATGAACCTCAAAATGCCCAGACCCAATGGAATATTCACTCTTGCCAGTGATCCGGATACAGCACTCCGCGCTGAAAATAAGACAGCCGCACTAGCCCTAGAGGCATTATCCGAAGCCTTAGTGGCAGAGGAACTAACTGCGCTGCGCTCCACGATGGATAGGGACGATGTGATACTCGATAAGAGGTCCAAATCCACCTCCTTTAAACCAGCAGACGAAATAGTCAAATTCCAGGTCCATCCAACGGACCCCACAAAGACGGCCTCCATTGGGGCACAATTAAATCCTGATGTAGAAGCTGCACTACGAGAATTCCTTCGGGAAAATTGGGACATTTTCGCCTGGCACCCTTCAGACATGCCAGGAATCCCACGCAGGCTAGCAGAGCACAGCCTAAATATCCTAAAAGGATTCAAGCCAGTCAAACAGGCTCTTCGGCGATTTTCCGAACCCAAAAGACAGGCAATGGGAGAGGAGCTAGCCAAACTCTTAGAAGCCTGATTCATCAGAGATATCAAACATCCGGACTGGCTAGCAAACCTGGTAATGGTACCAAAAAAGGACAAATCCTGGTGCCTTTGCATCGATTTCAAAGACCTTAACAAGGCCTGTCCAAAGGACCCCTTCCCTCTCCCTCGTATCGATCAAATCATCGATGCTACCGCAGGGCACGATTCATTGTGCTTCCTCGACGCATACTTCGGATATCATCAAATCAAGATGGCGGAAAAAGACCAGGCCGCAACGGCATTCATTACCCCATATGGACCATTCTGCTTCAACACAATGCCCTTCGGACTCAAAAACGCCGGCGCAACATATCAGCGCATGATTCAGACATGTCTGGCCACCCAGATAGGCAAAACAGTCGAGGCATACGTAGACGATGTGGTCGTCAAGACCAAACACGTCGAAACTCTAGTAGACGACTTGAGGGTGACATTTGACAACCTCCGAGCATATGACATTAAGCTCAACCCCGAAAAATGTGTTTTCGGCGTACCAGCTGGAAAGCTCTTGGGCTTCATTGTATCCGGTAGAGGAATTGAACCCAGCCAAAATCCGAGCTCTGTCACAATTGGATATCCCAAAAGACCTCAAGCAAATACGAAAGCTAACCGGATGCGTGGCGGCTCTAAGCCGCTTCATCTCCCGTTTGGGAGAAAAGGCACTGCCCCTCTATCGCCTCCTCCGGCGCACCGAACATTTCGAATGGATGGATGCTGCCAAGGCCGGACTCGAAGAAATTAAAGCCGTACTGGCAACAAATCCAGTCCTGGTCGCGCCCAACCTGGGCGAACCAATGCTATTATATATCGCAGCAACACATCAAGTTGTCAGCGCGGTACTCATCGTCGAACGAGAAACAGAAGGGCACAAATCCCCTCTTCAAAAACCAGTGTACTACGTATCCACTGTCTTCACCCCATGCAAGTCCCGATACCCACACTATCAAAAGATAGCGTACGCGGTGTTCATGGCATCCCGGAAGCTACGACACTACTTTCAAGAGTGTTCCATAACGGTGGCCTCCGAAGTACCTCTCAACGACATTATAAATAATCGCGACGCGACAGGCAGGATTGCAAAATGGGCCATTGAGCTCTTACCATTGGATATAACCTACAAACCACGGCGAGCTATCAAGTCGCAAGTTCTAGCTGACTTCATCGCCAAATGGACCGAGGCCGAACTCCCTAAAGAGTACGGCGCATACTCCAATTGGATCATGCATTTTGACGGCTCCAAAATGTTGGCGGGCTTGGGGGCTGGCGTCGTCTTGACGTCCCCAACCGGAGACACAGTCCAATATGTACTTCAAATAATGTACATGGACTCCAACAATGCAGCCAAATATGAGGCCCTTCTACATGGTCTCCGGATGGCAATCTCCATGGGTATTCAACGCCTAGAGGTGCGCGGGGATTCAAACCTCGCAATATCCCAAATAAATGGAGACTTTGACGCCAAGGATCCGAAAATGGCAGCCTACCGTAACGCTGTGCTAAAAATGTCAGCCCGGTTTGAGGGACTCGAATTCCACTACCTAGCCCAGGATAATAACCAGGCAGCAGACGTGTTAGCACGCATCGGCACAAAACGCGATGCCGTCCCTCCAAACATCTTCCTGGAGCGTCTCTTTAAGCCATCCGTATTATGGGAAGGGGAGTCCGGAAATGACAATCCGGAACAAACTGCATCACCTAACGCAGAACATTCTGACACAATCGGTGGCTCGGCCAATGAAATAACAGATTCGGCCCACGAAATACTGGCAGTAATTGCCCCGTGGACAGAACCATTCCTAGCCTACCTAATCCGGCAGGAACTTCCTGAAGACCAAAATGAGGCCCACTGCATAGTTTGGCGATCTAAATCCTACAAGGTCCATGAGGGAGAACTTTATAAGAAAAGCACAACCGGAGTCCTTCAAAGGTGTATCTCCGAAGAGGAAGGGCGAAATCTCCTGGCTGAAATTCACGCCGGACTCGACGGGCACCATGCGTTAGCCCGGGCACTTGTAGGCAAGGCCTTCCGTACAGGATTTTATTGGCCGACAGCCCGGGCAGATGCTCAGGACTTAGTCCAGCGATGCGTTGGTTGCCAGCTCTTTGCTAATCAGAGCCACATGCCACCCACCGCCCTCAAAACTATACCCATCACTTGGCCGTTCACGGTCTGGGGGCTTGACATGGTTGGACCCCTTAAAGGGGGAACCCACAAGCACAAATACTTATTGGTCATGGTGGACAAATTCACCAAATGGATAGAGGCCAAGCCGGTTAAAACGGCAGAATCCGGACCTGTGATAGACTTCATATCCGGGGTAGTACACTGTTTTGGCGTCCCTCACAGCATCATCACTGATAACGGCACGAATTTCACGGCCGACAAGGTT
Source organism: Triticum dicoccoides (assembly GCF_002162155.2). Taxonomy (NCBI): domain Eukaryota; kingdom Viridiplantae; phylum Streptophyta; class Magnoliopsida; order Poales; family Poaceae; genus Triticum; species Triticum dicoccoides. The sequence goes on along the minus strand of NC_041383.1, from coordinate 475,308,666 downwards.
AAACTCTGGTGCAAAAACATGGGCATCAAGCTCGACTACGCTTCGGTCTACCACCCTCAAACTAACGGTCAAGTGGTACGAGCAAATGGTCTAATCATGAGTGGCATCAAACCCAGATTAGTGCGGTCCCTCACAGAATCTAACACGCACTGGGTAGAGGAGCTCGACTCTGTACTCTGGTGGCTGCGGACCACGCCAAACCGCACAACCGGATTGACACCATTTTTTATGGTATACGGCGCTGAGGCAGTTTTGCCCTGCAACATAATTCATGACTCACCTCGCGTGCGCATGTACGAGGAAAGAGAAGCCGAGTTAGATCAGCAGGACAGTTTGGACGCTTTAGAGGAGGAGCGCGACGTGGCAAAATCCCGTTCCGCATTCTATCAACAGCGGGCTCGAAGATATCAAAGCAGAGAAGTACGGGCCAAAACTTACAACGTTGGCGAGCTAGTTCTACGCCTGCCGGACAAGAAAAAGGACAAACTTAAGCCCAAATGGGAAGGTCCCTTCATCATCGACCAAGTCCTTACCGGCGGGGCATACCGTCTACGCAACGCATCTGACAACTGACTCGAGCCAAACCCATGGAACGCAGCCCGTCTCCGAAGATTTTACGCCTAGCGCCGGACTCAGGGTTCGTCTCCTTCCTCCGTCCACCTTTCATATTTTTTCGCTGTCCTTGTTATCCCTCCTTTCTCCTCCCCTTTCTTCAGCATAAACCTCTTGAGGGCTGATCTGCACTTTGTTCGCATTCACTTGATGTGCTACTCGCACTCGTTATACCTGGGGGCTTCTTTAACAGAAGCTTATTTATACGGGCTTCATGCCCACCACATGTGTCACACTTCCGCATGTACCTTTTGATCACCATTATATGCATCGATATGACTTAAGTTTTGGCCAAGCCGGGTTGCCTGGCCCCTGTGCTTACCCCTACGTTCCCGATTGTTCGGCTAGGAGGTAAAGGGAGGACCTCTGCGATTGTTACTGCCGGGTCAGCCGGATGTGTACCTCAGACTGGGTGAAGCCGAAGGCTAGCGTTCTTAAGGGAATATTCGGTCGGTGACCCGAAAGATGACTTATTACTTACTTATTTATCTGCCCCCAGATGCTTTTTCTGCTAATTTCGCAGTCCGGACATGCACTTTAGGGCATGCCCCCCAGGGAAAGGAACCCTTAACGGAACTATTCTCCCTGGAAGATGTTTCTTACTAACCATGTAATATAACATAGCTAGTTGGGCACTTGTATGATAAAGCAATTATGACCCCTACGCCTTGTCTCCATGCATGCACCGGTTCTTTTATAATCGTCAGGGTATTCGGACACACTCCGGACTGTCGGGTCCCGAGGTTGAAGCGAAAAGGTCCGCAAAGGCAAACGATCTACAATCCGGCTAGAAGGCATTTCACATGTCATTTTCAAATTACATCGTCAAACGGACTGATTGTACTCCTCTTCAATCCCATCTAACAGGCTGTCTAATTTACAGTCCTGTTGGGAATATTTTGCGGCCAGCTCTACTTGGCCGTACATCAAGCTCACAGGGATCTCCTTCCCATCAGGCCCCGCAGGTCCGACCTCGGCCATGTGGTTTGGGTCAGCCTTCGGGTACCGCGTCTTCACCATGGCCCAGGCCTCCCTGGCACCTTGACGGCAGGCCGATATCTTCCACAGACGGAGACGTCGCCGTACTCCCTGAAGCTTCTCAGCAAGCCCTCCAAGGCCATCAGGTAGGGAGACGGAAGGCCATAAGGCCTGAACGACGCCACTCATCGCCTGCCGAACACGTTCAAGCAGTTGCACCAGCTCGGGAAGTTGGTCACCCGTTGAACCGGGCATTTCCTCCATAGGGCGACCTGTGAGCACACCTACAGACATATTTCTGTCAACCGACCTCCTCGCCGAACTCTTCTTTTCAAAAGAGTTTGCTCAAGCACTTACTATAGATGCCACGATGAAGCCGCTGATTCTCCTTCAAGGAGCCAGACAGCTGGGCCCGAACACCTTTTAGCTCTTCTCCAAGCTGGGTGTGGGCATCTTGGAGTTTGTTCCTCTCCTGCTGCACCTCTGTAAGCACCCTCTCGCCGGCCTTCAACTGGCGCAGTAGCTGTTGCTTGTCCGGATCTAGTCCGGCGCCCTCTGCAATATTATTGTCAGATATACGCACCCGGCGCATTTTTGTTAACTACTCTTTTCAAAATATGAATTACCAGAGGGGGTCTCCGTGGCTCCCCCGGCAGCGGCTAGTGTGGCCTCAAGTTGGGCCTTGCACTCTTGAAGCTCCTGAGACAGGTGGGTACTCTTCTCAGTAAGATCCTGCATAACAAATGATCCTTAAATCAGTTAGTTTAACTATTTTAAGTCTCGGGGGGTACTGGCATATATAGCCATTAAAATTCCTTACCCGTATGTCCTTTACATACTGCTCCGTGGCTTTGGTTAAACCATCTTGAGCAGTACGGAGGTGCGCGTCTCTCGCATTAAAGGCATTTAACGCCTCAGGGGAGAAACATGCGTCACGAAGAACTGTCCGACGGCGCCTATGATTCATGGCTCTCTCCACCTCAGACCTGGTGGCGGACAACCTGTCGGCATCCTCCGTTGGAGGAGCGTCTGGCTCGCGCCTTGCGCTCGCCTCCCCTTCCGGACCAGGCATTGGAGCCTAGCTGGCGGAGGCTTGGTGGGCACCCTCTCCGGACTCAGTCCGGCGAGCGCTTTTTCTCCTGGCAGAATCATGAGCATTAATATGCCTCCCAAGAGTTTTTCCCTTAAAGGACAATGGTGCACCATACCTTTGCGACGACGTTTTGATTCGCGCCGCACTCCTCTTCTGCCTGCTGGGCCGAACTGACCTTGTTTGGTCAGTCGCCGCGGGCTCGGCTTCCTGCCGTGAAGGCACCACCTGCCGAGCACCATCGGTGCATGGTGGTCAGAAATAAGCATTAACAAAGCAACGGTGTCGGAACTTCGGTCGTACTCACCGTGGAAGCCGGACACAAACCAGGGTAGTCAGCTGTAATGGCGACCAAAGCATTATCTATGCTGAGCTGGTAGAACACCCCGTCAATTAAATCCACCTTTATGTCCGGATCCTCTTCGGAAGCCGGATCAAGGGATCTTCCCGGATCCTCGGGTTGTGGAGCCGGACTGTGTATGCCCTCCACATCCCGACGCAGTTCTTGCGTCAAAATCATAGAGTAAGGCATTTAACTTCGAAAGCACGGGTCGAATGAATAAACGATCGTTTACCCAGCTCCGAGGGTTATTCATGGAGAACCCATTCAATGGGCTCGTCTGGAGAAAGTCTTCCTTCTCCCCCTTGTACAAGCCGGACAAGATCTTCACCAGATCCGCGGCCGATCATAGCCCCTTGCGGCCATGACGGGTGGCATCGTTCTCCCCGTTGAAGTCCCACATGGGGTGGCCCCTATATTGGAGCGGCTACACCCCTTGCATAATGCACGTGGCCATGATTCCAATCATGGTCAATCCGGAGTGGGCCAGTAGCCTAATCCGGCCCATCAGATAATGGACGCTCCCATCATCCTCCCGTTGAGGGCTCCGTGGGCGCCAACTCAGGCGTTTCTTCAAGGGGGCATTGCTGAACTTCGGGAGGCTGATCCGAACTGGATCCGGCAGAGGAGCGTCCTCCATATAGAACCATTCCGAAGGCCAATCTTCGGACGCCTTCTTCGGGGTGCCGAATGGATATCCGGTCCCGGCGATGCGCCATATTTTGGCTCCGCACACTTGATATATCGACCCCTCATGAGAACGGGGTACGAGGCAAAACAATCTCTTCCACAGTGCAAAATGGGGCTCGATGCCCAGGAACAGCTCGCAAAGAGCCACAAAGCCCGCGATGTGCAAAATGGAGGCATGTGTAAGGTGGTGAAGCTGGAGTCCGTAGAACTCCAGGAGCCCCGGAGAAACGGATGTATGGGAAATCCAAGTCCCCTTATTAAATAAGGGACAAAGCATACCCGCTCCCCTTTGGAGGGGTTGGGAACGCTCTCCGCCTGCTTTCCACCCCGGAAGGTGGCCAGTCCGGCCCGAACCGGAACCATGAAGGCTGGTGGAAGATATCCCTTGGTTTGGAGCGCCACTAGCTCGCTGTGTGGAACTGAGCGTCCCCCCAATCTCCTGGTTTAGGGCTGGGAGCGCGAGAGGAGGAGCCGCATCGACTGTCCATGATAGAATGGATTTTTGTCAGAGGCGCTTCGATGAGTACTTGCGGAAGGAGGATGGTGTGAGTTGGATCTAGATCCTCACCTCTCTTATAGGCGGCTCGTTCGCACGGCTGGGGGGAGAAATGTAAAAATACCCTAGCTTTTCGCATTCATACGACACGTGGAAGAAGGCCATTATTGGGCGTAGAAGCCAAGGAGTGCAACATTTATGAGGAAGCCGGACACTATTCGACAGGAACATGAAGTTTGAAGGAGAACCCGCCTTGCAACACCGAAGACAACATATGTGCCGGACTCGTCGTCATTGAAGCCTGGTTCGGGGGCTACTGAGGGAGTCCCGGACTAGGGGGTGTCCGGATAGCCGAACTATCATCATCGGCCGGACTCCAAGACTATGAAGATACAAGATTGAAGACTTCGTCCCGTGTCTGGATGGGACTTTCCTTGGCGTGGAAGGCAAGCTTGGCGATACGGATATGTAGATCTCCTACCATTGTAACCGACTCTGTGTAACCCTAGCCCTCTTCGGTGTCTATATAAACCGGATGGCTTTAGTCCGTAAGACGAACAACAATCATACCATAGGCTAGCTTCTAGGGTTTAGCCTCCTTGATATCGTGGTAGATCTACTCTTGTAACACATATCATCAATATTAATCAAGCAGGACGTAGGGTTTTACCTCCATCAAGAGGGCCCGAACCTGGGTAAAACATCGTGTCCCTCGTCTCCTGTTACCATCCGCCTAGACGCACAGTTCGGGACCCCCTACCCGAGACCCGCCGGTTTTGACAAGTGCGACAACTGTTTATTTTTGGTGTTTGCGTCAAATTGCATGTTTAAAGTTTATTATGTAGTTCATAAACAAAAGTTTGTCCTTCTCAATTTAAGTTTTCAGTTGTACAACCAAGTTCATTCTTCATGCCATGTAAATTAAACTATACAGAGCAAGTGACCTTATTTTGCCAATCTGAAATGGGATAAATTGACATCACACTAACCATTGATACTTATGAGTTCTTGATCTGTAATCTAGTGGTGTCATGAAGCAGCCAACTCCTTCACAATGTCATTTCCTGCCATGTCTTGACCTGAACAATACCATATTGTTTTAATGCTATTTTAAACTGTGTCACTTTATTCGTAAGTAAAAAATGTGATGAATTGTCAGCATTGATACTTATATGTGCAAAACCTGTCATCTGTCTGCTTGTTTATCTTTCAGAGTGAGGACTGAGGAGGATATAAATGTCAAACAAGTGCAGTCTCATCAGCTTGCTTAGCTGCTTGCGCTGCAGCTCCCGAGCAGGGCTAACCTTTCTTGAACTCTATTGAAGTGTTGTCGGTTTTGTATATTATTTTGTCGGCGTGTTTAATTGCACTGGTAGCGATATTTGATGCATAGTGTATGTAATCTGTTGTCTGCTTGTGCTTTATTATCATAGTGGCGAACTTTTATGCCCAGTGGATGTAATATGCCGTAATTTCATTATTGTATAGTCTAGGTTTTTTTTCTTATTCAAGATGCTGCGGTTATTTTACTATATATATATCCTGTCTTCGTAGTAAACTAGCCAAACCGTAAAATTACGGTACATAATTGGGCCATCATGCAAATCACTATGTATGATCTGCATCATGGGCCCCGTCGTCTTGGTCCGTTGACAAGCCTAAATGTAAACCGTACCACTAGTAGATTCGGGCCTTTAATAGGCCGAGTAAACTGCCGGCCCTATTTTTCCAAGAAAACTCAATGGGCTTTTAGGAGGCTGAAAAGTAGGTTGGGCCTGAAACGTGTCGAACAGTTCACGGGCCGGCAGCAGGCCGAAATAGACCCCGGCCCATGATTGTGCCAATCAAATCATGAGCTTATAACATGCCAAAATTGTCTCGGTCCTTGTTTGGCCCAATTAGATTATCGGCTATGAGCAGGCCGGATGCAAACAGGGCCGTAGTTAGGCCCAACTATATGACGGGCTTTTAACAAGCTGAAATATATATAGGGCCGGAATGTTAAACGGGTCTTTAATAGGCCGAAACTAATATCAGGCCGAATTACTAAATGGGCCTTTATCAAGTGGGCCCAAAAGCATAGCGTCTAGTTGACGGGCCGAATCTGATATGGGCCATAATTTCGCCCAAAGCCTCTCAAAGGGTCGGACCTGATCTGGGATGTAATTCGGCCGAGAACGTGGTAGGCTTTTAACGGGCCGGATCTCATATGGGCCTTTATTAGGCCCAGAATGTGGTAGGCTGTTAATGGACCGGATCAAATATGGGCCGGCATTTGGCCCAAAACATGGCAGTATGTTAACGGGCCGGCCTACTAGTGTCATCAAAATCTTTTGGGCCTTCAGCTAGGCCGGCCCATTATGGTCGGCAGAATCTCGTGGGCCTTTAGCTGGGCCGGCCCATTATGGTCCGCAAAGTCTTGGGGGCCTTTAGCTGGGCCGTCCCATTATGGCCCACAAAATCTCGCAGGCCTTTAGCTGGGCCAGCCCAATATGGACCGCAAAAACTTGTGGGCCTTTAGCTGGGCCAGCCCATTATGGCCCGCAAAATCTCGTGGGCCTTTTGCTGGGCCGGCCCATTTAAACTTTATGGGCCACTTTTGGGCCGGTCCATGTGTCAACATTTCATAAGCGCATCTCGCCCATTGGATGAGTGACACCTGTGCCAACGAGGAGCTGACACGTGTCTCCTCCAGCCAATGATGATTTTACACGTGGAAAATCCCCACTAGTCCGGGCTGTTAAGGGGTTATCGGATCCAAAACCGTACCCGATAGCTTAACGGTGTTCCGTTACGGTGGATGCCATGTGTCGGTTACCCTTGACGAAAGCACTTCTGTGACGCGCGGTTTATCGTCATGGAAGTGGACACTTCCTGATGATAATTTTGGTAATGTCATGGAACACTTCTACGACAGCACATGTATGACTATCCTGATTCTGTCATAAAATCATCATGGATGTACATGCATGACAAAAACGCGACCTACTGTGACAAACACCTATCATCACGGAAGTGTATTTTTTTGTAGTGCTTCGAGAGCGATCTTTTTGGAACAAACGCAATCCAGGAGACTTGGAGTGGACGTCAAGAAGCAGCCGAGGCGGCCACGCGGGTCTAGGCGCACCCCACCCTCGTGGGCCCCTTGTGGCTCCCCTGACCGACCTCTTTCGCCTATATAATTGCATACCCTGAAAACATCCAGGAGCACCACGAAACCCTATTTCCACCGCCGCAACCTTCTTTATCTGCGAGATCCCATCTTGGGGCCTTCGCCGGAGCTCCGCCGAAGGGGGAATCAATCACGGAGGGCTTCTACATCAACACCATAGCCTCTCCGATGAGTTGTGAGTAGTTTACCACAGACCTTCGGGTCCATAGTTATTAGCTTGATGGCTTCTTCTCTCTCTTTGAATCTCAATACAATGTTCTCCTCGATCTTCTTGGAGATCTATTCGATGTAACTCTTTTTGCGGTGTGTTTGTCGAGATCCGATGAATTGTGGGTTTATGATCAAGTTTATCTATCAGAAATATTTGAATCTCCTCTGAATTCTTTTATGTATGATTGGTTATCTTTGCAAGTCTCTTTGAATTATCAGTTTGGTTTGGCCTACTAGATTGATTTTTCTTGCAATGGGAGAAGTGCTTAGCTTTGGGTTCAATCTTGCGGTGTCCTTTCCGAGTGATAGCAGGGGTAGCAAGGCACGTATTGTATTGTTGCCATCGAGGATAAAAAGATGGGGTTTATATCATATTGCTTGAGTTTATCCCTCTACATCATGTCATCTTGCCTAATGCGTTACTCTGTTCTTATGAATTTAATACTCTAGATGCATGCTGGATAGCGGCCGATGTGTGGATTAATAGTAGTAGATGCAGAATCGTTTCGGTTTACTTATCGCGGACGTGATGCCTTTATACATGATCATGCCTAGATATTCTCATAACTATGCACTTTTCTATCAATTGCTCGACAGTAATTTGTTCACCCACCGTAATACTTATGCTATCTTGAGAGAAGCCACTAGTGAAACCTATGGCCCCTGGGTCTATCTTTTATCATATAAGTTTCCAATCTACTTTATTTTGCAATCTTTAATTTTCAATCTATATCATAAAAATACAAAAATATTTATCCTATCTTATTGTCTCTATCAGATCTCATTTTCGCAAGTGGCTGTGAAGGGATTGACAACCCCTTTATCTGCGTTGGTTGCCAGGTTCTTGTTTGTTTGTGTAGGTACGAGGGACTTGCGTGGAGCCTCCTACTGGATTGATACCTTGGTTCTCAAAAACTAAGGGAAATACTTACGCTACTTTGCTGCATCACCCTTTCCTCTTGAAGGGAAAACCAACGTAGTGCTCAAGAGGTAGCAGAGGATTGTTGAGTAAGGTTGCATGCCGGACTGCAAACACATACTTTAAATGTTACCCTTACAGCCACGAAAAATTGGGATATGTTTAAAACACCCTTGTTCACTTACGACTCAGCTAAGGGCCTATCCTTACAAAGAGACTGCGTGTCAACTTCACCTCCCAGACTAGAACCCCCTGACCGAGATATCTTTCCCCGCTTAGAAGCTTCTCTCTTCAAGTCTTCGGAGGCGGTCGTCTTCTTTCCATGAGGAGAGGGGGGTGTCAGTTTGCTCCTCCCTTCCACTTTCAGAAGTAGAAGTTCTAATCTCCCCGGACAAAGTGCCTGCCGTGCCTCCAAACTGGAGGCCACCTTGAGCCTCCTCGCTCTCCTCTTTGTCTTCCCTCGCCGGCACTTGGGTGGGTGCCGGAGCCATCATCCTTGTTAACAATAGATCGGCTGAGTCTTCAGGAAGAGGGGCCGAACACCTGATTCTCTCCGCCTTCTTTATCTAGCCCTGGCCGAGCATGATTTTCTCAATATATTGTTATGAGGAATTTGACTAAGCGGTGTTCGGAAGTCGAGTACTTACTTGGGTATCCGGATGGTTGCAGTCTAGATGGATGTCCTCTGTGGTACCCGGCCACTGTTTTCGCGTCCCAAAGAATGATTTCCACATTCCTCTGAGCGTCGCGCCGGAGAGGTGTTGAAGGTTTCGTGGTCCTTCTGGATTAAACTCCCATATGCGGAGAGGCCGTCATTGGCACGGTAGGACCCGCCGGACTAACATTACTTGGATTAAGTTGATGAGATCGGTGTCCTTTTCAATGAGGCTCCGAATGCAGCTTTGCAGCGTCTGCACTTCATCAATGGATCCCCAGTCCAGCCCCTTATTAATCCATGACACAAGCTGTAATGGAGGGCCATATCGAAACATAGGAGTAGCTGCCCACCTGGTACCATGGGGTTTGGTGATGTAGAACCACTCCTACTGCCATAGGTCGGAAGTTTCTGTGAAGGAGCCCTTTGGCCAGGTAGCATTGGCGAGCTTGCTCATTGCATCACCATCGCACTCCGGCTGTTTCCCATTGATTACCTACAGCTTCACATTAAAGGTCTTGAGCCACAAGCCGAAGTGTGTGGGAATACGGAGGAAGGCTTCGCACACAATAATGAATGACGAGATGTGAAGAAAAGAATCCGGGGCTAGATCATGAAAATCTATCCCATAATAGAACATGAGCCCTTGGACGAAGGGACAAAGAGGGAATCCTAGCCCTCAGAGGAAGTGGGAGATGAATACAACCCTCTCACTGGATCTGGGAGTAGGAATAACTTTCCCTTGAGCAGGAAGCCTGTGGAGGATTTCCGCGGTCAGGTATCTTGCCTCTCGAAGCTTCGCGATATCCTCCTCTGTGACAGAGGAGGCCACCCACCAGCCTTGAAAGCTGGGACCGGTCATGATTGGGAAGCGCAAAGCAATTGAGTTGAACTTTGGGTGCTGGAACTCGAGGTGGGAGAGGTTGAGAAGACTTGGCGTAAAGGAAGAAGGATGAGCCTCTGCTCCTTTATAAAGGCAATGGATATCAAACATCCCTCCTAGGCCTTAAAACATGCCTATTCCCAAGGAATCATGCCCATGGAACGGTAGGGTTACCAATACATGTATTGATGTGATTCCCTTAATAAGGGGACACGATCTCTGCTTTGACAAGACGTGCCAATGAAACTGCACCTCGAAGTATGGAGCGACAGGCTAAAAACAGTTCGAATAATGTTCGGGCGGTGACGTGATGTCATGCTACAAAAATTTGTCAGCGGATTGGACTCGTGAAATATTATACTCTCTATGTTTGTGTGTGGTACTTGTTTTGCAGAGTCGGACATGTTTTCTATGTTCGAAGACTATGTTGGAGTATTCGGAGAAGGAACCCGCCTTGCAATGCCGAAGACAATCTGCGTGCCCGACACCTCTTCATTGAAGCCTGGTTCAGGGCTACTGAGGGAGTCCTGGATTAAGGGGTCCTCGGATGGCCAGACTATATACATGGGCCGGACTGTTGGGCTATGAAGATACAAGATAGAAGACTTCTTCCCGTGTCCGGATGGGACTCTCCTTGGCGTGGAAGGCAAGCTTGGCTATTCGGATATGTAGATTCCTTTCTCTGTAATCTACTTTGTACAACCCTAGACCACTCCAGTGTCTATATAAACCAGAGGGATTAGTCCATAGGACACAACCATAATCATACATGCTAGATTTCTAGAGTTCAGCCATATCGATCTCGAGGTAGATCAACTCTTGTAATACTCATATTCATCAAGGTCAATCAAGCAGGAAGTAGGGTATTACATCCATAGAGAGGGCCTGAACCTGGGTAAACATCGTGTCCCCCGTATCCTATTACAATCAACCTTAGACGCACAGTTTGGAACCCCCTACCCGAGATCCACCGGTTTTGACACCGACAGGGCCGGCCCGAGGCGAGGCTGTGAGGACAGCGGCTCAGAGGCGGCAGGCGGTTCGAGACGATGATACGTCCATTTTGCATCATGTTTTCCTACTGTTATTTATGTTGTTTTATTGTATAATAATGATTTTTGGAGTAATTCTAATGCCTTTTATATCATAATATGCAAGGTATGCACCAAGGGGGGAGGGGGGAATTCTGGCAGCTGGAAATCTGGACCTGAAAAAGCTATGTCAAGCTACCTATTCTGCACAACTCCAAATGAGCTGAAACTCCCCGAGGATTTTTTATGGAATATTTAAGGAATATTGGAGCAAATAAGTACCAGAGGAGGGACACCAGGTGGGCACAACCCACCTGGGCGCGTCAGGAGGCCCAAGCGCGCCCTGGTGGGTGCTGCCCTCCTCGGCCCACCTCTGGTGCCCATCTTCTGGTATATAAGTCATTTTGACCTAGAAAAAAAAATAAAGGGAGGACATTCAGGACGAAGCACCGCCGCCTCGAGGCCGAACTTGGGCAGGAGCACTTTTGCCCTTCGGCAGAGCGATTCCGCCGGGGGAACTTCCATCCAGGAGGGGGAAATCATCGTCGTCATCATCATCACCAACAACTCTTCCATCTTGGGGAGGGCTATTTTCATCAACATCTTGACATCAACAACTCCTCTCAAACCCTAGTTCATCTCTTGAGTTCAATCTCTGTACCAAAACTATAGATTGGTGCTAGTGGGTGACTAGTAGTGTTGATTAGATCTTGTAGTTGATTACTGTCGGTGTCCTGGATTCGGGGGTATCCAGCCCTGCCTGCCTGCGGCCCACCACATGGCTCCCTCGATGGCCTGGTACGGCCCGGCTTCAACATCAACAATACAAGACCCTCGCCAGGGGCCAAGCCTCGCGATGAGGATGACGCCAAGACCCCTGAAGGAATCGGCCTCCTCAGGCTGGGTCCTAAGGGGCGGAGAGTTCTATGCAACGTACCTCACGAGGCTCAGCTGACGTGAGCCATGACGACCAAGGCCAGGCGGGCGCCAGGCGGGCGCAGAGTGCAGGTTTCTTCATCGGTGCAAAGAAGACAGGGCACAGGTGCGGAGTCCCGAGGAATCAGCCAAAGGTTTCAAATCTGGTGCAACGAGACCAAGACCGGCAGGACTGAGGTCATCGACGAGCCCCCCGCAGCGTCACGACCAGAGGCTTTTCGTAGGCGAGGACTACTTTTGTCCGGACAGACTGTACTACTTGTCCCCTTTCAAATCCAGCCGTTGTGGGATCCCTTCCCGCTCATATTTGGGAAGAGGACCAAGGCCACTATAAGTAGGACTAGTCACTACCATAGAAGGGGACGGAACCAAGGCAAGTAGAGCTAGCATACACCACACCAGCTTAGGAACACCTCACCTCCTGAGGCTTGTTCATCCACTATACTAGTTCATCCTCAGCCCTTCAAGGCAATCCACCACACCACATTGGATTAGGGTATTACACCGCAACGGTGGCCCGAACCAGTATAAACTGTCGTGTCCCTTTGAGGCGTTGCAGCGCTGCATGAGGGATGCTCAGACGGCTTGCGAGGATAGACACCAGGCGGACCTGGCGGAGATGGAGGAGCAACTTCAAGAGCCTCTCGGTCCCTCCGAGTCTCCCGAGGCCCGACACCAGAGCGACTCATGAGGAATGGCTCCAGCGGCGCGCGTTTTTGGCTACTTCAACACCTCTTCGGCAACGGTACCAGGTGATATCTCTCTAGTTCGTTCAGTTTGGGGCGCCCCTCGGCTTGCATTATCCCCAGGCCGTGTGGTTCCGTCCTTGCGGCATGTATCCCTTCTCCATCTATCAGAGCTAGTTACAATCCTTGCAAGCTACTTTTGAATTATTGATTGCCTGACCGGTGCTTCGTCGCTAAGAATGTCTCGCACCCTTGCAAGCCCTCCCGCGACCGCCTCATTATTAAGGACTAGCACAGCGTCTGTGCTAGGGTCCGTCCATGCAGCGTCGCTAAACCCAAGTGGCTAAGCTCTGTCTCACGGGACAGTCCCCGTGTACGTCACCTCCCATGGCTCTTGGGGCCTTCTCGCATGAGCTAATCGCGGGTGGATGAGTGAGGGCGCGCGACCTGGTGTCCCCGTGGCCACGAGAACTGCGCATCGATTGTTTTTCTTCAGGATCTTTGCATGAGAAGACTAGGCACGGCGTCTGTGCTCGGGCCCGTCCCTGCAGTGTCGATAAACCCAACGGCTAGGCTCTGTCTGGCAGGCCGGTCCCGTTCACGTCACCTCCTGGGGTCGTTGGTGTCCGGCCTTCTCATGCAATAACCTCAGGAGACTCATTCGGCGCAGGCTGCCTAACCATCTCACAAGATGAACTCAAGCATCCCCCATCAAGACCAGGTGCAACCCGCCTTGAGGTAGGGCCTCGTGAGTCCCACGCTGGCTCACGGGTGCCCCTACACACCTCCATCAGCCCTGCCGTGCAAGCCACGTGTCAGGGTGGGGCTGTAGACGCCCCGGGGGCTCTCCTTAGAGGGAGCCCCCTCCACGCACCAGTGGAAGCACCGTGCTCCACGCTGGCCGTCGACACTGCCGAGGAGCGGCTATGTCCGGGCAAGTGCGGAAGCAGCATGCTCCACGCTGGTGATAAACAACTAGGGGTGGCCTCGCGGCCGCACTAACCTCAGGGAGCCTCCGGGCTCAGTAGCTAGCCTAACCGTGCTGCTCTCCCTCGGGAGGGTAGTGTGAGGGGGCTAGGCACGGGGGCTACGCTCAGGTGACGCCTGGTGTACCCATCCTCACCAGGCCTCACGGGCCTGGTCTTCGCGCACCCCTCCCAAGCGAGAGCTCGGCGAGGAAAAGGTATGATGGTATGTTCGTATGTCAAGGGGGACTCCTGAGCATCATGTCTCAGGAGCCTAACTGGTCACGTAGCCCCTCACCTCTTGGGCTCGTCCTAGTGATACAGACGACCCAACGATCGTTGAGGCACGCGCGGGGCCGGGCCCTTCTGACGGTGTCCTAGACTAGGGGGTACTCACCACGTCGTCTCCCAATCAGTTAGATTGGGCTGAGGATCCGCATGGCCGCACACTCATGGGCCAGTTCGGACAACCCCTGCCGCATACAAGGAAGACTACACAAGACTTGGCGCCCAAGACTAGGACTCTCCTAAACCCTAGGCCTCCGGTGTCTTATATAAATCGAGGCCAGGCTAATCAATAGACAATCTCATATTCATTACTACAATCTCATGGTAGATACATGTACTCTGTACTACACCACATACAAAGACAATCAAAAGCAGCATGTAAGGTATTATCTCTTCGAGAGAGCCCGAAGCTGGGTAAAACCCCATGTCTATGTTACCATCGCTCCAAGATGCCTAGCTTAGGACCCCTACTACGAGATATGCCAGATTTGACACCGACATTGATGCTTTCATTGAGAGTCTGCTAGGTGATCGTCACGGATCGATGGGATGATCAGGTGATATTGTTTTCAGTCGGATCTGTTTTTTGTAAATTTTATCTCCTGCAAAATTGTTGCTGCCGCATTGTGCTATTTGTTTGCGGACAGATCGGATTAATAATATTTCAGCGGTAGCAATTCTATCCGCCGTCCGGTAGTACTTCGAATCCGGGCTACCTTGCGTATGCGGCGACCCGGCCAAGGATAGCGTGTGCCCGTACTGCCCACGTTGCACAGTCGAGGCGGGCCGGCCGGCAGGTGCCCAGATCGGCTGCAACAGGGAGGCTCTCTCCATCCTCTTTCCCTTTTTTATTTTATTTTATCTGCTAAGTGCTTACTCGTCGCCTGCTACTTCCGACCGAACATGCATAAGACAAATCCTAATGTACTAGTACTAGTATACTAGTACTATTTTGCAGCATGTTTTTCAAGGTTTTGATTTATTAAAGGTGGAGCTGGTTTTGCATGCATACGATACTTGATGACAAGGGAACAAGAAGGCGCCTGCGTCACCACATTATCATCGGACTTGTAGTTGCCATCAATTCATCGGATTGCGAGCAGATGTAGGGCTGCTGCCGCCCCACACGTCCTACGGCTACACACGATATGGTCCCAAGCAGCCACGCGTCCAGGGAAGCCCATTTATTTTGTTTTCCTTTAAAAAATCTATTATATAATTAAGACAAAAGACAAATAAGCCACCACGTTCATCCACATAGATTAAATTATCTTATCCATTAATTTCTCATTTTAACGGTTGTGATTTAAAGTTGTAATGTCACATAGAAATATTATCATAAATTAATAGTTGAACAGTCACGTACAAATATGGACGTGTTTTTTCTACCCAGATATACGGAGCGTGTCGATAGGAAATATTGGTGCAAGCAATTATGGGACAGTCCGGTTTCTATGTTCGTTTTGATTGCCAAGGATTGGTGCAAGGATGACCGTTTTGATTGCTTTACTTCTTAGCAATTACTACCTCCGTGCGGGTTTATTGGTCCCCATTATATTTCGTGTCAAATTTGGACCATAAATTAAACTAACAAAATGTTCACGCATATCACCAAACATTATATTTCTGAAAACTATGTTCAAATACGAAACCAATGGAATAATTTTTCTTGACATGCATTAACATTTTGTTAGTTAAATCTTTAGTCAAAATTTGGCACAAACTACAAAGAGGACCTATAAACCAGGACGGAGGTAGTATGCAAGTACTAGAACAGTAATTTTTTGAAGAGGAGCAGTCTTGTTAAGTATTAAAGCTGCTGTCATCCGACACTTTTTATGTGTAGGTGGTGTACTAATGCACTATTAATTTGCAACACGATTTTTTATGTCGAAGTGATGACAGTACGACCAGTCCTGCATGTCAAGCAAACTTCATCCACCATGGTCGGCATCATTATGCTGTCATCAGGCTGCATTGACGTAGTCATCTTGCGGACGTCGTCGTCCTACCTGCATCGATCAAGTTGCGGCGTCGCCTCAGCGCGTGTCCTTGTGTCAGCATGTCTGCGGCCATTCTATCGGGACGACCTCGGTGTTCAGGCCATACTTGTTTAATTATGTACTTTATTTACTTAAGATAAGTAAGTAGAGGATTTTTTTATTAAAAAAAAGCATATATATTATCACCTCTGGCCTTGCACTATTTTATCTGTACAGGCAATTGACTTACACCATGCATTACCTGGCGCAATGACGCCCATTGAGCCCGAAGAGAGTTCGGCTCGGTGCAACCACACGGAGATTTGACCTTCTTTTTTTCCTTTCTTCCTTTATATTATTTAATTAAGCAGGTAATGGACTTCGACTGCGTCACGTGGTCTCTTCGGCAAGCCGACGCCGTCGTCCCAATCGGCGTAAATCAGCTCGCATGATCAACTTGTTGGTCGCGTTGCCATACCGACGTGTTCGGTTGCCTCGGGGACTTCAGCCACGCCGAGAAAGCTCTACTCATCGAGTGTTCGGCGCACATGCCATACTTCTTTTATTACTCACTTTGCATAAATTATTTATTATGCAATATTTTTTTAATTTACTATTATTACTATTATCTCCGGTTTGCACTATTTTTTGTGCATAGAAAAATGATCCGGGTCGGGCAGTGTTGCCACCTCAGCGTACCGACATACCACGTCACCTCGCCCGGACGGGGGGCTTCGTCGACACTTCATTACCCCACGCTGGGGACTTCGGCGTCACTCTGCCGACCTGCCTTGGCCATGCTATATCACCACTTCGGATTGCCGAGCTCTGCGCTCCGCCACCTCGGGACCGGCATGGGGGATAGAACCTTGTCCCTCATCAAGCTCGGACCGCGTCATCAATGCCGAACACATTAATCAGCTAAGTCGCTTTCATGCTCAAAAACTTCCAGTTTTAAACCTTGTTCAGTCCGACCAAGCATTATACTTTTTTTAGCAAAAAGTTGTTTGTGAAAAACTTCCTTGTCCAAACTTTGTTTGTGACACACAAATTCAAATAGCCCGTTTAGTTGGGGGCTTCCTTTATGAAGCCTTTCCTCTTGCAAATGATTATATTTGTACGACTTCGTTCCTTATTCGTGTATTACGCCACAATATGCACCATGTTGACTTAAGCGATTTGCAAGCTGGGTTGCCTGGCTCCTGTGTTTACCCCTACGTTCCTGATTGTTTGGCTAGGGAGTAAAGGGAGCACCTCTGCGATTGTCACAATCGGTTCATCCGAGCCGGACCTCAGACTGGGTGAAGCCGAAAGCTAGCACTCTTACTATTTTCAATAATGCTCGTCACACAACGGAACTCATGAGTACAAAAAATCTATTGCACAAGTCTCATAGTGAGCAACCGAAGAAAGGTATCGGTGGGGGTACTATTTTCTTCGAAGATGCTTCTTACACTTCGTCGGTAATATAGCATAAGTTCCCTGAGCACGCTTTGTCTATTACAGCCTTATGGCCTGATTTCCTGGTTATCGGAAACACCGTTGATATTCTCGACGGGGGGAGTACATAACACTTTTCGGTCCTTGACCGAAAAGGGAGAAGCCGACGGTCGGTTAAGACGCGTATAAAGTTCGGGTGAACATAGATATGATATAAGTATTTTGGTACATACAATCATTATACATAAAATTCTTTTACCCAAGTCACTCAGGGGCTCTTAAATTTATGTGAGCTATTTTATAATAAGTGTTCTTCTTCTTAGTCGTTGCAAAGTCTTTTTTTCTATCAGTCCTTTTTTCGACGCGAGTGTGCGGTCAATAGCCGGGGAGCCTAATTTCTCTCTCAAAGCCACTAAAGTTTGCTAAACTGGCCTAACGAGAAGTACTCCGCCTTCAGGGTAGGAGGTTGAAGCCGTAGGCTGGCCCGCTTGAAGTCTTGAGATAGGATGTGTCATGTTAAAGCACGACAGAAGCACATTTTTTTTCTCCAAGACCAATTTTCCGATTGGCACCGAACAATAGATCTAGTTCGGACGTCGAGTTTTTACTGACGTTTTTTGGTTTTCCAATACTATGGCACTTTTCAACTATTTGTGTGTTTTCCACATAAGTCTTGCAGTGAAACGTCGGGCACCTTTAGAGATTCGGCAAAAAATCTTCGATATTGCTATATATGCATCAGTTTTGAATTGTGTCTTCTGTCAATAGTTGGGTTGCCCGGCTCCTGCGCTTGCCTCCTACGTTCCGCTTTGTTCGGCTAGATGTGCAAAGGGAGAACCACTGCGGTTGTGCTTCCAGCTTGCATGGTTAAGCACCTTAGTGGAGAAAGCCGAAAACTGACTGTTACAATAAGCGTAAACTGGTCAGCGGTCCAATGACAGTATTAAATGATGGGCCGTTCATAGCATTGGCCGAAGTGCTTACGGCTTGACCTCAGATGTCGCTGAACACTAACCGGGGGGCTACTTGCTGACCTCCCAACTTTAAGCTCCTATGACTAAGTGAAAGTTATAAAGCCCGCATATTTGATTGCCTCGTTTCCGCTAACCCAACTGCCTTCAGGCACCGAGACATCGGCTAAGGGTTGTTTTGTTATTTCGGAAACACCCTGCGTAGCATCTACAAAGGGGTAGAAGCCGACGATGGGCCACTTTCAGACTATAAACGGTCGCAACGGAAGTAAAAATTTGGGTTCATTTAGACCATAGAGTTTGAAGCTTTCCCCGAACTAAATCCTCAGTATTTTCCTCCCATATTGATCGGAACTAAGGTTTCATGATCATGCTTAACATGACACCCCAACCGATAGCGGGACTATTTTCTTTGGACGATGTTTCTTATGTTAAACAATAATATAACATGTCTCTCTGCGTACCTTTGTTTATAAAACCGTATGGCCGGATTGCCTTGTTTGTCGTAAATCTTTGCCCTCATAAAGGCTTTATAAAGTAGGACAAACACTCCTCGGCTGCTGGCCGAGGAGGTTGAAGCCGATGGTCGGTCAACAGAGTTTTGTACAATGCGGATCCGAGCATTAATGACGTAAAGTACTTGGATACATAGTCATTACATATAATTTGTGATTTTACTATGGATATCGATCCTTAATTCGGCCTCCCATGCTTGCATTAAGGCTCGGGGGCTACTGGGCTTCGGGCTTATTATTTATAAATATTAAAAGGGCACATCGATCCCCTCATATGGTGTTGCCACCCGACCAGTGTCTCGGGGGCTACTGCATTGACAATCCAATGCAGAAAATTTAAAATGCAATATAGTTGTCGAGGAGATTATTATCCTCAGGTTGGTCGGCCGCACCCAACCCGAGTCTCGAGGACTTTGCACACCGTGTTTCTATTCCTAATTATGTTGCTGAGGTGGGAATTGATCCTCAGGCTGATTTTATGAATTGGCCTGAGTCTCAGGGGCTACTAGGGTCAGCGGTTTGATTTTTTCCTTCAGCTGCATCCCGGATATTAGGCCAACACGCACCTTGAGGGATACTAGCTATACATCTCGGCATAGTTTACATTGCATAATTCGGAATTAAATTCATAAAAATCAGCCCATGGCCGAGGTGGTGCACCACCTCGAATGTAGTCCGGCGTCGGCGCTCGACTACAATAGACACCCTGGAAGCGGTCCGGCATAAAGCTCGGACGCCAGTGGCTGGCTTCGTAGAGGGCATTTCCGGCATTAAGCTCGGCTAAACTCCTTCAACTTTTCTGAACCAAGGTGATCCATGACACCTCGGATACAGTCCGGTGTTGGAGCTTGGACATAGTCCGGCGTTGGAGCTTGGACATAGTCCGACGTTGGAGCTCAGATACATTCAGGCGTTGGAGCTCGGAAGCGGTCCGGCGTTGGTGCTCAGCTGCAAAAGATACCTCAAATGCAGTCCGGAGTTGGAGCTCGGACGCAAGACGACGTTGCCGCTCGGGAACAACTTCAAACGCGAGGTATGGCATAAAAATAATAAGGCATTAATAAAGGCCGGAAACTTAAAGGGGCTCCTTGGATACCCGACGTGTAAACTCTTCGGATTCACTTTGGCGAGCCTCAAGATCGAAGATGGGAAGATTTGTTGAACCAGTTTTCAAGACCGACAACCGAAGATGTAGAACAGTTCGGAAAATCGAGGAGCGTCCCCAACTTGAAGACCGGCTCAGGGGGCTACTGACGGTGTCCTGGACTAGGGGATACTCACCACGTCGTCTCCCAATCAGTTAGATTGGGCCGAGGACCCCCATGGCCGCATACTCATGGGCCGGTTCGGACCACCCCTGCCGCATACAAGGAAGACTCCACAAGACTTGGCGCCCAAGACTAGGACTCTCCTAAACCCTAGGCCTCCGGCGTCTTATATAAACCGAGGCCAGGCTAGTAAATAGACAATCTCATATTCATTACTACAATCTCGTGGTAGATACATCTACTCTGTACTACACCCCATACAAATACAATCAAAAGCAGCATGTAGGGTATTATCTCTTCGAGAGAGCCCGAAGCTGGGTAAAACCCCGTGTCTATGTTACCATTGCTCCAAGACGCCTAGCTTAGGACCCCTACTACGAGATATGCCGGATTTGACACCGACACCTGCCGACGCAGAACGCCAAGACCTGGTTTTCACCCTTCTTTTTCAAGCCGTTCGCACATCAAGGGGGACTCCTGTGCATCGCGTCTCAGGAGCCTAAATGGTCACGTAGCCCCTCACGTCTTGGGCTCATCCTGGTGATCCGGACGACTCAACAATGGCTGAGGCATGCGCGGGGCCGGGCCCTGCCGATGCAGAACACCTAGGCTTGCCCTGCACCTTTTCCTAAGTTGTTCGTACATCAAGGAGGACTCCTGAGCATCGCGTCTCAGGAGCCAAACTGGTCACGTGGCCCCTCACCCCTTGGGCTCGTCCTGGCAATCCGGACGACCCAACGGTGGCTGAGGTACGCGTGGGGCCGGGCTCTGCAAATGTAGAACAACAAAGCAAACGGAAAAGTTGAAGGATCATAATCTAGTTACTAGAAGACATATTGTTCCAAGCAATTAGTTTTAAATGCCTCCCCAAGGCATGTTGCATGATAAAGGATAGACAGGGAAAAGTAGAATCACCAGGCCACCTCTTCAGACTTGGGCGTCACCACTGCCCGCCTATAGAGCCTCGTCGCCAGGCGCGTTGCCTGTTCCATCGACTTCAGTCGGAGGACCGACGACCAGGAACTTACTCAGCATGGCGTCCACAGATCTCTTCACGGCGATAGCAGCAGCATCCTCGGAGTTGGAATCCACCGGAATAAGGAAGGAGGAGAGGTCGAAGCCGACATCCTGGAGAGAAAGATGGTTGAAGACATACGTCAGAGCCGAGGAAGAAAGTGACCGCGCCTCGCTTTCCACCAGAGAGGCAAAACCGTCAACATCATCTTCAAGCACCACCAAGACTTTAGGAAGCAGAGCAGCAGGGCTGTCCTACGGGGTCGTCACCACTGCCTTCTTCGAGGGATCATCTCCAAAGAGCGACTTCTGGGCCTTGTGGAAATGTGCCTCAAGGGAAGTAAGAGTGTTGCGCTCCATGGCGGCCACCTTCTTGACCTCGGCGAGGGCCGCTTGGGCTACCTCTGCCTCCTCCTTCAGCTTCGACAGTTGGTCATGTTCTCCGGCCTACTCTAAGGTCGCCTTCTTCACCTCAGCATCTCGATTGGCGACGACAGCTTCCTGGGCCTTCAGCTTCTCCTCGCGCTCTTGGAGCTAGCTGGCCTCGGCGGCCTATCGATCCTGAAGAGCCTTCAGTTCAGCCTCCGCCACGCGGCACAGGTCCTCAGATCCCGCGGCCTCCTTCCGTGCCAGGTCGCGCTTGGTGGCGGTCACCCCGAGCACCTTCTGGGCTTCCTCCATAGAGCCCCAGGCCCCGCGAACAGACGTGTCGGCCCGGAGCCAACCAGAAATCAGCCCCAGGCATCCCTGTGCTGAACGATGATCCGGGCCCTGAAGTTTACCCTGGAGGAGGTCTAGCGCCGCCATTGCCTCCTACAGGGCCCCGGAGGCGGCAGGAGCACCATGACTCGTGCTGGGCGGAGGAGAAAACGCCCTCGGCGCCAAGACAGAAGAAACCTCAACCTCGGGAAGAACCGGGGGCTCCGGAGGATGGTCAACCTCAGCAGCCACGGCAAGGCTGGGCGCCGGAGGGGTCAGGCTTGCCGAAGGCACCGACACATCCTGAGGGCGGGCTCCCACATCCTCGGGAGATGGCATCACCATTGGGGCTGCTGTGGCAGCAGCATTCTGCTTCGTCAAGGTCGCGGCGGCGACTTCAGCGCCTGCGGCCGCAGCAATCTCTATGCCCTCCTTCTGCTTCTTCAACGGCTGCTGCCTAAAGACAAACGAGGGTATTAGGCATCTGTTCGAGAGTCAACAAACAAGGTTAAGGAAAAGGCTTATTGGCCGGTGAAGGCATAGCTCCTCTTCATGCTCAGCAGTGGGCGCTGAGGCGGAGCGGCTGGTGCCGAGCTCTTGGGAGCAGGAGAGATTGCGGTTGGAGCTGCTCAGGACGTCATCGACGAAGGTGGAACACCGCCCAGAGGGATCAACACGGTCCTACCCTTCTTCGTGGCCGCCCGCTTGGGCTGCTTCAAAGAGGACACCCCAGATCTCGTGGTGACTCCACAAGGGTGCGGCACCTCCACCATCGGAGGTTCATCATCATCATCGGGGAAGTCGCGGAGGAGCTCCCTCTGCCGCAGGGCGGAGGATTCCTCCACCATATTGTCCATGATGGCCTCGGAGGAACGATCATCGGAGGACATGTGCACCAAAGCAGTAGGCGGCGGGTGAGGGAGTCCTGGATAAGGGGGTATCCAGACAGCCGGACTATATACTTTGGCCGGACTGTTGGACTATGAAGATACAAGATAGAAGACTTCGTCCCGTGTCCGGATGGGACGCTCCTTGGCGTGGAAGGCAAGCTTGGCGATTCGGATGTAGATCTCCTTCTCTGTAAACCGACCCTGTGTAACCCCAGCCCCCTCCGGTGTCTATATAAACCAGAGGGTTTAGTCCGTAGGACAACAACAACAATCATACCATAGGCTAGCTTCTAGGGTTTAGCCCCTCTGAAATCGTGGTAGATCATCTCTTGTAATACTCATATCATCAAGATCAATCAAGCAGGAAGTAGGGTATTACCTCCATCGAGAGGGCCCGAACCTGGGTAAACATCGTGTCCTCAGCCTCCTGTTACCATTAGCCTTAGACGCACAGTTCGGGACCCCCTACCCGAGATCCGCCGGTTTTGACACCGACATTGGTGCTTTCATTGAGAGTTCCACTTTGTCATCGCGATAAGGCTTGATGGCTCATCTCGTTGTTAAAGACAACATCACCTCCGGGGGAGCCCTGGCTCTAGGCCAAACTCTCCGACTGGGCGGCTTCGTTATGACTGCCCGATCGGCTGTCGCGCCGACAATGACTTCTTAGGTCATTAAAAATAATCTCCACATTGATTCGGAATTTGCCGAACAGATGGACCCTATGGAGATCTTCTCCCTCAATGAGCTCTTGGATCGTATCGCCGCCCTGGGCGTCGCTACGGACTATGACCGGATCGGGCTTAAACCCGACCAATGGGAGATTCACTCTCCACCGGTCACCCACGAGATAGCGGCGGTGGAAGAGCATCATCCTAATTCTCCCTCCACCTTGAAGACGAACTATGTCCGGATTTCCGAGCTCTCCGAGCCGGACACCCGCTCAAGGGAGGACATGACCCAGGCCCCGGACTCAGAATCGGGTGGCGGGCCAAAGAGATCGGGTAACGCCCATGAACCCGAGTCGTTAAGCTCGGAAGCCTCTTTGCCCCTGGGTCCCAAATCGGGTCAGGATTCAGATTCAGATCCACCCACCCACGTAGATTTATCCAATCTTTCACATATCAGACAAGAGCCCCAAGAAACAACACATCATTACTGGGCCAGATTCCTCCTTGTGATAAACAGGGTTAAGGACTGTCGCGAGGCAGACGCAAACTCCCTCTTTTGCAAAAAATGCACGGACAAAGGGATTCTCAATGCTATAAGTCGCCGTGACATAGTACACTTCGCTGACTTAGCGGCCATAGTGCAAAAATACTGTGCGATGGAAAGCGTCTGGAAAACCCAAACAAGCTTTTGGGACAATCCGGATCTAACCAAATCCTCCGTCCGAACTAAAATGGTAAGCTTTCATAATTCACCCGATTCAAGTACCAAAAAACCAAAGCCCGCCGCAAGGCGCGGAACCGTATTGGAAGAATGGCTAAACAGGTTGTGCAAGATTCACAACACACTGGATACTACGCCAACACATAGCCTTAGAGCATGTTGGATACTCCGGCGGGTAGCATGGAGCGGCAAGGATCTCTTGATGGAACATACATCAGTGAAACATCCCGCCGGAGACAACAATACGGTATTTACAGTCTTCGAGACTTTCGCCTCAAATAATAGGCACAAGCGAGCTCAGCGCAGCCTCACCGAAGTTTG
This sequence comes from Triticum dicoccoides, assembly GCF_002162155.2. Lineage (NCBI taxonomy): Eukaryota > Viridiplantae > Streptophyta > Magnoliopsida > Poales > Poaceae > Triticum > Triticum dicoccoides. The sequence continues at coordinate 475,284,223 of NC_041383.1, read as the reverse complement.
CCATGTGGCAACAATAAACCCATGGAACAACACGGCTATAACCTACAATGCCAGTGATGAACCTCAATTCTGAACAGTCCGAGCACCAGCTGCTTTGGTCCTTAGTCCAATCGTGGACGGCTTCAGGCTCACTAAAGTGCTCATGGACGGCGGAAGCGGGCTAAACCTCATTTACGTGGAAACCCTTAACAAGATGGAAATTGACAGGAGCCGCATTGTGCAAAGCAGCACAACCTTCAGGGGAATCATCCCTAGTCGGGAGGCACGATGTGCGAGAAAAATCACACTAGATGTGGTATTCGGCACGCTGGAGAATTATAGGTTTGAAGAAATTACATTCCAAGTGGTCCCGTTCTGCAGCGGATACCACGCCCTCTTGGGGCGGGACGCATTCACAAGTTTCCAGGCTATACCCCATTACGGGTACATGAAACTCAAAATGCACGGGCCCAACGGAATCAACACTCTAGCTAGTGACCTGGACGTTGCACTCCACGCCAAAAATAAAACCACCGCCCTTGCCCTGGAAGCATTATCGGAAGCCCTCGCGGCCGAATAACTAACAATGCTGCGAGCAATGATGGACAAAGACGACGTGATACTCGACAAGCAATCTAAATCCACCTCCTTCAAACCCGCAGACGAGATAGTCAAATTCCAGGTCCACCCAACGGACCCTACAAAGAAAGCTTCAATTGGGACATAGTTGAACCCCACAATAGACGCCGCATTGCGAGATTTCCTGCGTGAGAATTGGGATATCTTCACCGGGCACCCTTCGGACATGCCGGGCATCCCACGCAGGCTGGCCGAACACAGCCTCAATATACTGAAAGGATGCAAGCCAGTCAAGCAGACTCTTAGACGCTTCTCAGAGCCTAAGCAGCTAGCCATGGGAGAGGAGCTAGCCAAGCTACTCGAGGCCAGATTCATCAGAGACATCAAACATCTGGACTGGCTAGCAAACATGGTGATGGTACCAAAGAAGGACAAATCTTGGTGCTTATGTGTCGATTTCAAGGACCTTAATAAAGCTTGCCCTAAGGATCCCTTCCCCCTCCCACACATTAACCAAATTATCGATGCCACCATAGGACACGACTCATTGTGTTTCCTCGATGCATACTCCGGATACCATCAAATCAAGATGGCGGAGTCCGACCAGGCCGCAACAGCCTTCATTACACCATACCTCCCTTTCTGTTTTAATACCATGCCTTTCGGGCTCAAAAACGCCGGTGCAACCTATCAACGCATGATTCAGACATGCCTGGAAAAACAAATCGGCAAGACAGTAGAGGCCTATGTAGATGACGTGGTCATCTAAACAAGACACGTTTGAAACTTTAATAGATGACTTGAGGCTTACATTCGACAAACTCCGAACATACGACATCAACCTCAACCCGGAGAAGTGTGTCTTCGGAGTACCCCCGGGAAATTGCTCGGCTTCATTGTTTCCAATAGAGGAATTGAAGCAAATCCGACAAAATCCGAGCTCTGCCACAGTTGGCTATCCCAATAGACCTCAAGCAGATCCAGAAACTAACTGGATGCGTGGCTGCCTTAAGCCACTTTATCTCCCGCTTAGGAGAAAAGGCACTACCTCTGTATCGCCTTCTTCGATGCACCGAACACTTCGAGTGGACGGATGCGGCCACGGCCAGACTGGAAGAAATGAAGGCACTATTAGCCACAAACCCAGTCCTGACCGCGCCAAACATTGGCGAACCCATGCTATTATACATAGCCGCAACAAACCAAGTTGTGAGCGCAGTGCTCATCGTCGAACGAGAGGCAGACGGACACAAGTTCCCGCTCCAAAAGCCGGTATATTATGTGTCCACTGTCCTCACTCCATGCAAATCTCGGTACCCACACTATCAAAAGATAGCGTACGCGGTCTTCATGGCATGCCAGAAAGTACGACACTACTTTCAAGAGTATTCGATCATGGTGGCCTCCGAAGTACCACTCAATGACATAATAAATAACCGCGACGCAACAGGTCGAATTGCCAAATGGGCTATTGACCTCCTTCCGTTCGACAAAACATACAAACCACAGCGGGCCATTAAGTCGCAAGTACTGTCTGACTTCATCGCCGAGTGGACAGAAGCCAAACTCCCTAAAGAATACGGCGCATACTCAAATTGGATCATGCATTTCGATGGCTCTAAAATTCTGGCCGGATTGGGAGCGGGTGTCATCCTGACATCCCCCACCAGAGACACGGTGCAGTACATCCTACAAATATTATACACAGACTCCAACAATGCAGCCGAATACGAGGCTCTGTTGCATGGTCTTCGGATGTCAGTCTCCATGGGCATCCAACGCCTCGAAGTGCGTGGGGACTCGAACCTCGCAATATCTTAGGTAAATGGAGACTTTGACACCAAGGCCCAAAAATGGCGGCCTATCGCAATGCCGTCCTAAAAATGTCAGCTCGGTTCGAGGGACTCGAATTCCACCATGTGGTCAGAGAAAATAACCAAGCGGCCGATATCCTCACCCGCATCGGCGCTAAACACGACCCCGTCCCACCTAATATCTTCTTAGAAAGATTGTTCAAGCCGTCCGTGGCATGGGAAGGGGAGTCGGCACTATTAGTCCGTCTCCAAACACAACCCCAGATTCTGAACCTTCTGATGTAATCGGAGGCTCTGCCACCGAAATAACACCTTTGGCCCACGAAATAATGGCTGTCATCACCCCATGGACCGAGCCTTTCTTAGCCTACCTAAATAGGCAAGAGCTCCCCGAGGATCAAAATGAGGCATGTTGTATTGTGCGACGCTCTAAGGCCTACAAAGTCCATGAAGGAGAGCTCTACAAGAAGAGCGCCACCGGAGTGCTCCAACGATGCATCTCCGAAGAGGAAGGGCGGCAGCTCTTAGCCGAAATCCATTCCGGACTAGGAGGGCACCACGCGGCAGCCCGAGCTCTCGTAAGCCAGGACTTTCGGACATGATTTTACTGGCCGACAGCCCGGGCGGACACATAGGACCTTGTCCAACATTGCGTTGGTTGTCAACTATTTGCCAATCAGAGCCATATGCCCCCTACCGCTCTCCAAACAATCCCCATAACTTGGCCCTTCGCGGTCTGGGGGCTGGATATGGTGGGACCCCTTAAGGGGGAAGCCATAAGAAAAATAATACTTATTGGTCATGGTGGACAAAGTTCACCAAATGGATAGAAGCCAAACTAGTTAAAACGGCTGAATCCGGACCAGTGATAGACTTCATATCGGAGGTTGTACACCGTTACGGTGTCCCCCACAGTATCATCACCGACAATGGCTCGAATTTTACAGCCGAGGAGGTGAAAACCTGGTGCGGCAAAATGGGCATTAAGCTCGATTACGCCTCTGTCTATCACCCCCAAACAAATGGTCAAGTCAAACGTGCAAATGGTCTTATCATGAGCGGCAATGAACCCAAACTAGTGCGATCCTTGAAGGAATCAGACACGCATTGGGTCGAGGAACTCGACTCCGTACTCTGGGGGCTGCGGACCACGCCGAATCGTACCACCGGATACACACCATTTTTATGGTGTACGGCGCACAAGCAATGCTGCCCTGCGATATAATCCATGACTCACCTCGCGTGTGCATGTATGAAGAGAAGGAAGCCGAGCTAGATCGGCAGGACAACTTAGATGCTTTGGAGGAGGAGCGTGATGTCGCTAAAGCCTGTTCCGCATTCTATCAGCAACAGGCTCGAAGGTATCATAGCACAGAAGTACGGGCCAAAACTAATAACATTGGAGAACTCGTTCTACGCCTCCTGATACGTCTCCAACGTATCTATAATTTTTTATTGTTCCATGCTAGTATATTACCCCTTTTGGATGTTTATGGGCTTTATTTTACACATTTATATCATTTTTGGGACTAACCTACTAACCGGAGGCTCAACCCATATTGCTGTTTTTTTGCCTATTTCAGTATTTTGAAGAAAAGGAATATCAAATGGAGTCCAAACAGAATGAAACCTTCGGGAGCGTGATTTTTGGAATGAACGTGATCTAGAGGGCTTGGAGTGCAAGTCAAGAAGCAGCCGAGGCGGCCACGAGATAGGAGGGCGCCCCCCTGTAGGGCGCCCCCTGTCTCGTGGGCCCCTCAGGCGGCCACCGACGTACTTCTTCCTCCTATATATACCTACGTACCCTGAAAACATCCGAGAGGCAGACAAAACACAATTTCCAGCACCGTAACCTTCTGTATCCGTTAGATCCCATCTTGGAGCCTTCGCCGGCACTCTGCATCAACATCCTTGCCCCTCCGATGAGTTGTGAGTAGTTTACCACAGACCTACGGGTCCATAGTTATTAGCTAGATGGCTTCTTCTCTCTTTTTGGATCTCAATACAATGTCCTCCCCCTCTCTTGTGGAGATCTATTTGATATAATCTCTTTTTGCGGTGTGTTTGTCGAGATCCTATGAATTGTGGGTTTATGATCAAGTTTATCTATGAATAATATTTGAATCTTCTCTGCATTCTTCTATGTGTGATTGAGTTATCTTTGCAAGTCTCTTCGAATTATCAGTTTGGTTTGGCCTACTAGATTGATCTTTCTTGCCATGGAGAACTGCTTAGCTTTGGGTTCAATCTTGCGGTGTCCTTACCCAGTGACAGAAAGGGTTGCAAGGCACGTATTGTATTGTTGCCAACGAGGATAACAAGATGGGGTTTATATCATATTCCTTGAGTTTATCCCTTTACATCATGTCATCTTGCTTAGTGTGTTACTCTGTTCTTATGAACTTAATACTCTAGATGCAGGCAGGAGTCGGTCGATGTGTGGAGTAATAGTAGTAGATGCAGGCAGGAGTCGGTCTACTTATTATGGACGTGATGCCTATATACATGATCATGCCTAGATAATCTCATAATTATTCTATTTCCTATCAATTGCTCGATAGTAATTTGTTCACCCACCGTAATACTTATGCTATCTTGAGAGAAGCCCCTAGTGAAACCTATGGCCCCCGGGTCTATCTCCTATCATATTTGCTTCCAACCTACTTTTATTTGCATCTTTACTTTTTGCATCTATATTATAAAATACCAAAAACATATTTATCTTATCTTACTATCTTATCTTCCACTTTTGCATTGATTGACAACCCCTTTATCGCGTTGGTTGCGAGTTCTCAGTTTGTTTGTGTAGGTGCGTGGGACTTTTGAGGAGCCTCCTACTGGATTGATACCTTGGTTCTCAAAAACTGAGGGAAATACTTACGGTACTATTGCTGCATCACCCTCTCCTCTTCGAGGAAAACCAACGCAAGCTCAAGACGTAGCAAGAAGGATTTCTGATGCCGTTGCCGGGGAGGTCTTCGCTCAAGTCAAGACATACCAAGTACCCATCACAAACTCATCTCCCTCGCATTTACATTATTTGCCATTTGCCTCTCGTTTTCCTCTCCCCCACTTCACCTTTGACATTTTATTTCACTCTCTTTCCTAATCTCCTCCTCTCTTTTCCGCTTGCCTTTTTCTGTTTGCTTGTGTGCTGGATTACTTGTTGCCATGGCGCAAGATAATACCAAATTGTGTAATTTCTCGAATACCAATAATAATGATTTCCTTAGTACTCCGATTGCTCCTATTAATGACATTGTGTCTTGTGAAATTAATGCTGCTTTGCAGAATCTTGTTATGAAAGATTAATTCGCCGGCCTTCCTAGTGAAGATGCCGCTACTCATCTAAGCAACTTTGTTGATTTGTGTGATATGCAAAAGAAGAAAGATACGGATAACAATATTGTCAAATTGAATTTATTTCCGTTTTCACTTAGAGATCGTGCTAAAGTTTGGTTTTCGTCTTTGGCTAAAAATAGTATTGATTCTTAGAGCAAATGCAAAGATGCTTTTATCTCTAAATATTTTCCTCCCGCTAAGAACATCACTCTTAGGAACGATATTATGAATTTTAAACAACTTGATCATGAGCATGTTTCCCAATCTTGGGAAAGAATAAAATTGATGCTTCGCAATCGCCCTACTCATGGTTTGAATTTATGGATGATCATACAAAAAATTTATGCCGGTTTGAACTTTGCTTCTAGAAATCTCTTAGATTCTGCCACGGGAGGCACATTTATGGAAATCACGTTAGGAGATGCTACAAAACTTCTTGATAATATTATGGCTAGTTATTCTCAATGGCACACCGAAAGATCTTCTAGTAAAAAAGTGCATGCTATAGAAGAAATCAATGTTTTGAGTGGAAAGATGGATGAACTTATGAAATTATTTGCTACTAAAAACACTCCTCTTGATCCCAATGATATGCCTTTGTCTTCCTTGATTGAGAATAATAATGAATCTATGGATGTGAATTTTGTTGGTAGGAATAGTTTTGGACACAATGCTTATAGAGGAAACTTTAATGCTAGACTGTTCCCTAGTAATTCCTCTAATAATTATGGAAATTCCTACAATAATTCTTATGGTAATTTCAATAAGATGCCCTCTGATTTTGAGAATAGTGTGAAAGATTTTATGATTTCTCAAAAGAATTTTAATGCTTTGCTGGAAGAAAAATTGCTCAAAGTTGATGATTTGGCTAGGAATGTTGATAGACTTTCGCTTGATGTTGATTCTCTTAAACTTAGATCATCTCCTCCTAAGCATGATATAAATCAGTCTCTCAAAGTAATGAGAATTTCCATTGATGAGTGTAAGGAAAAAACCACTAGATTGCGTGCTAAAAAAGATAGCTTTATAAAAGCATGTTCTTCTAGTTTCCATGAAAATAATGATGAGGATCTTAAAGTTATTGATGCGTCTCCTATTAGATCTATGTTTTGCAATATGAATTTTGATGATTATGGGACTGATGATGAATCAACTTTGCCTAGAAGGCGTCCCAAGAATTCGGAGTCTTTAGATCTTGATGCTAAATTTGGTAAAAGTGAGATTGGAGAAGTCACAACTTTAAATAGCATTGAACCCACTATCTCGGATTTCAAGGAATTTGATTATAATAATTGTTCTTTAAAAGGTTGTATTTCCTTGTTGCAATCCGTTGTTAATTCTCCTCATGCTTATAGTCAAAATAAAGCTTTTACCAAACACATTGTTGATGCCTTGATGCAATCTTATGATGAAAAACTTAATTTGGAAGTTTCTATACCTAGAAAACTTAATGATGAGTGGGAACCTACTATAAAGATTAGAATTAAAGATCATGAGTGTTTTGCTTTGTGTAATTTGGGTGCTAGTGTTTCCATGATTCCGAAAACTTTATTTGATATTCTAGGCTTCCATGATCTTGATGATTGCTCGTTAAATTTGCACCTTGTAGATTCCACCATTAAAAAGCCAATGGGAAGGGTCAATGATGTTCTTATTGTTGCAAACAGAAATTTGGTGCCCGTGGATTTTATCGTTCTTGATATAGATTGCAATCTTTCTTGCCCTATTATTCTTGGTAGACCTTTCCTTAGAACGATTGGCGCGATTATTGATATGAAGGAAGGGAATATTAGATTCCAATTTCCATTAAAGAAAGGCATGGAGCACTTTCCAAGAAAGAAAGTCAAATTAACTTATGAATCTATCATGCGGCTACTTATGAATCAAGTGCCAAAGATGGCACTCGTTAGATCTATCTTTGCTTTTATGCCTAGCTAGGGGCGTTAAACGATAGCGCTAGTTGGGAGGCAACCCAATTTTCTTTATGTTATTTGTTTTTGTTCCTGTTTAGTAATAAATTTTGCTTCTACTTTCTGTTTAGATGTGTCTTCATGTTTTATTTAGTGTTTGTGCCAAGTAGAACCTATAGGATAAACTATAATGAAAATTGATTTGATTCTGCTGAAAAACAGAAACTTTGTGCTCACGAGAAAAAATTCAATAAATCACAGAAACGAGCTTTTGCATTGATTCTTTTTGCTGCTGATCAATAAACAAATTGTACAGTACTTCCTATTTTGGTATGATTTGTAGAGTTCTAGAAGTTTGCGTTAGGTACAGATTGCTACAGACTGTTCTCTTTTTAACAGATTCTATTTTTCGTGTGTTGTTTGCTTATTTTGATGCATCCATGGCTAGTAAAATATTTTATAAACCATAGAGAAGTTGGAATACAGTAGGTTTAACACCAAAATAAATGAAGAATGAGTTCATTACAGTACCTTATGTGGTGGTTTTGTTTTCTTTCACTAACGGAGCTTATAAGATTTCCTGTTGAGTTTTGTGTTGTGAAGTTTTCAAGTTTTGGGTAAAGCTTTTATGGACTATGGAATAAAGGGTGGCAAGAGCCTAAGCTTGGGGATGCCCAAGGCACGCCAATATATTCAAGGATAGCCAAAAGCCTAAGCTTGGGGATGCCCCGGGAAGGCATCCCCTCTTTCATCTTCGTTCATTGGTAACTTTACTTGGAGCTATATTTTTATTCGCCACATGATATGTGTTTTGCTTGGAGCGTCGTGTATTATATTAGTCTTTGATTTTTAGTTTACCACAATCATCCTTGCTGTACACACATTTTTGGAGAAGCCTATTTGATTAGAATTTGCTAGAATACTCTATGTGCTTCACTTATATCTTTTGACCCTGATTATTTTTGCTCTGGTACATCACTTATATCTTTTAGAGCACGACGGTGGCTTGATTTTATAGAAATTTCTAGTCTCTCATGCTTCACTTATATTATTTTTAGAGTCTTTTAGAACAGCATGGTATTTGCTTTGGTTAAAAATTTGGTCCTAGAATGATGAGCATCCAAGTTGGGTATAATAAAAACTAGCATAGAAATTGAATTGGATGCTATGATCAATTTGTTTCTTGATAATTGTTTTGAGATATAAAGGTAGTAATGTTAGGGTCATGCTAGTGGATAATTATGAAATTGAGAAATACTATTGTTGAAGTTGGCAAGTCCCGTAGCATGCACGTATGGTAAAAGTTGTGTGACAAATTTATTGTATGAGGTGCTCTTTTGATTGTCTTCCTTATGAGTGGCAGTCGGGGACGAGCGATGGTCTTTTCCTACCAATCTATCCCTCTTGGGGAATGCATAGTAGTACTTTGCTTCGAGGGCTAAGTAGAATTTTGCAATAAGTATATGAGTTCTTTATGACTAATGTGAGTCCATGGATATACGCACAATCATCCTTCCACTTTGCTAGCTTTTCTTATTACCGCGCAACTCTCGCCGGTATTGAACCCATTATTTACCTTCCTCAAAACAGCCACCATACCTACCTATTATGACATTTCCATAGCCATTCTGAGATATATTGCCATACAACTTTCCACCGTCCCGTTTATTATGACATGTTTCATCATTGTCATATTGCTCTTTGCATGATCATGTAGTTGACATCGTATTTGTGGCAAGGCCACCTCCATAATTTTGATACATGTCACTCTTGATTCATTGCATATCCCGGTACACCGCCGGAGGCATTCACATAGAGTCATATCTTGTTCTAGCTTTGAGTTGTAATTCTTGAGTTGTAAATCCATAAAAGTGTGATGATCTTCATTATTAGAGCATTGTCCTAGTGAGGAAAGGATGATGAAGTCTATGATTCCCCCACAAGTCGGGATGAGACTTCGGAGTTTACAAAAAAAAGAGAAAAGAAAAAAAAAGAAAAAAAAGAAAGGCCAAAAAAAGAGGCCAAAGAAAGAAAAAAAAAGAGAAAAAGAAAGAAAAAAATAATGAGAGAAAAATAGAGAAGTGACAATGCTACTATCTCTTTTTCCACACTTGTTCTTCAAAGTAGCACCATGATCTTCATGATAGAGAGTGTCATATGTTGTCACTTTCATATACTAGTGGGAATTTTTCATTATAGAACTTGGCTTGTATATTCCAATGATGGGCTTCCTCAAAATGCCCTAGGTCTTCGGGAGCAAGCAAGTTGGTTGCACACCCACTTAGTTTCTTTTTGTTGAGCTTTCATATATTTATAGCTCTAGTGCATCCGTTGCATGGCAATCCCTACTCACTCACATTGATATCTATTGATGCGCATCTCCATAGCCCGTTGATATGCCTAGTCAATGTGAGATTATCTTCTCCCTTTTTGTCCTTACAACCACCACCATTTACCACCATAGTGCTATGTCCTTGGCTTGCGCTCATGTATTGCATAAGAGTTGAAAAAGCTGAAGCACGTTAAAAAGTATGAAACAATTGCTCAGCTCGTCATCGGGGTTGTACATGATGGGAGTATTTTGTGTAATGAAAATGAAGCATGGCCTAACTATATGATTTTGTAGGGATAAGATTTCTTTGGCTGTGCTATTTTGATAGGACATTATTATTTGTTAGTATGCTTTGAAGCATTATTATTTTTATGTTTTATAAGCTTTTATCTTGAATCATTTAGATCTGAACATTCATGCCACATTCAAGAAAATTACATTGAGAATTATGCTAGGTAGCATTCTACATCAAAAATTTCTTTTTTATCATTTACCTACTCGAGGACGAGCAGGAATTAAGCTTGGGGATGCTTGATACGTCTCCAATGTATTGATAATTTTTGATTGTTCCATGCTATTATATTACCCCTTTTGGACGTTTACGGGCTTTATTTTACACATTTATATCATTTTTGGGACTAACCTACTAACTGGAGGCCCAGCCCGTATTGCTGTTTTTTTGCCTATTTCAGTATTTCGAAGAAAAGGAATATCAAATGGAGTCCAAACGGAATGAAACCTTCGAGAGCGTGATTTTTGGAACGAACGTGATCCAGAGGGCTTGGAGTGCAAGTCAATAAGCAGCCGAGGCGGCCACGAGATAGGAGCCCCCCTGTAGGGCGCGCTCCCCTGTCTGATGGGCCCCTCGGGCGGCCACCGACGTACTTCTTCCTCCTATATATACCTACGTACCCCGAAAACATCCGAGAGGCAGACGAAACACAATTTCCACCACTGTAACCTTCTGTATCCGCGAGATCCCATCTTGGAGTCTTCGCCGACACTCTGCCGGAGGGGGAATCGACCATGGAGGGCTTCTACATCAACATCCTTGCCCCTCCGATGAGTTGTGAGTAGTTTACCACAGACCTACGGGTCCATAGTTATTAGCTAGATGACTTCTTCTCTCTTTTTGGATCTCAATACAATGTTATCCCCCTCTCTTGTGGAAATCTATTTGATGTAATCTCTTTTTACGGTGTGTTTGTTGAGATCCGAAGAATTGTGGGTTTATGATCAAGTTTATATATGAATAATATTTGAATCTTCTCTGAATTCTTTTATGTATGATTGAGTTATCTTTGCAAGTCTATTTGAATTATCAGTTTGGTTTGGCCTACTAGATTGATCTTACTTGCCATGGGAGAAGTGCTTAGCTTTGGGTTCAATCTTGCGGTGTCCTTACCCAGTGACAGAAAGGGTTGCAAGGCACGTATTGTATTGTTGCCATTGAGGATAACAAGATGGGGTTTATATCATATTGCTTGAGTTTATCCCTCTACATCATGCCTTCTTGCTTAATGTGTTACTCTGTTCTTATGAACTTAATACTCTAGATGCAGGCAGGAGTCGGTAGATGTGTGGAGTAATAGTAGTAGATGCAGGAAGGAGTCGGTCTACTTGTTATGGACGTGATGCCTATATACATGATCATGCCTAGATAATCTCATAATTATTCGCTTTGCTATCAATTGCTCGACAGTAATTTGTGCACCCACCGTAATACTTATGCTATCTTGAGAGAAGCCTCTAGTGAAACCTATGGCCCCCGGGTCTATCTCCTATCATATTTGCTTCCAATCTACTTTTATTTGCATCTTTACTTTTTGCATCTATATTATAAAATACCAAAAATGTATTTATCTTATCTTACTATCTTTCTTAGATCTCACTTTTGCAAGTGGCCGTGAAGGGATTGACAAACCCTTTATCGCGTTGGTTGCGAGTTCTCAGTTTGTTTGTGTAGGTGCATGGGACTTTTGAGGAGCCTCCTACTGGATTGATACCTTGGTTCTCAAAAACTGAGGGACCTCTCCTCTTCGAGGAAAACCAACACAAGCTCAAGACGTAGCACCTCCCCGAGAAGAAGAAGGACAAGCTCTAATCCAAGTGGGATGGTCCCTTCATCATTGATAAAGTTCTCACCGGAGGAGCGTACCGTCTGTGTAGTGCATCTGATAACAGACTCGAGCCGAACCCAAGGAACACGGCCAGACTCCGGAGATTCTACGCCTAGCGCTGAACTCAGTGTTCGTCTCCTTCACTCCGCCTCTTCAATTATGTTCCTTTTTTTCCTTTCTCGCCCCCCCTTTTTTTCCTTTTTAACATACAGTCTTAAAACTGTATGGATGCGCTGAGCACTCCGGCCGCATTACGTGTGCACACTATACCTGGGGGCTTCCTATTCGGAAGCTAAATACAACTACTTTAATGGCTCTTGCCAGCCACATATGCATTTTCTTTCCATATGTGCCTTTTCTTCACCATTATATGCATCGTTATGACTTAAGTTTTGGCCATGCTGGGTTGCCTGGCTCTTGTATTTATGCCCTACGTTCCCGTTAATTCGGCTAGGTCATTAGGGGAGCACCTCTGCGATTGTTACTGCCGGTTGAGCCGGATGTGTACCTCAGACTGGGTGAAGCCGAAAGCTAGCGTTCTTGAGGGAATATTCGGTCGGTGAACAAAAGATGTTCTCGTTTATTACAACAAAAATACCCAGATGTTTTGTTTCCTGCGCTTCTGTTCGCAGTTTGGACATGCACATCGATGCATGCGCACCCAGAGAAAGGAACCCCTCACGGAACTATTCTCTCTAGAAGATGTTTCTTACTATCCATGTAATATAACATAACTAGTTGGGTACTTGTCTGTTCAAGCACTTATGACCCCTGCGCCTGGTTTCCACGCATACCCCGGTTTTTCATAACTGTGTGGGTATTCGGATACACCCCAGACTGTCGGATCCGGGGGTTGCAGCGAAAAGGTACGCCATGACAAATGATTTTCAATCCGGCTAGGGAGTACATGAGCCCATTCAAATTACATAGTCATTTAGACTGGCTGTACTCTTCCTCTATACCATCCAACATGCTATCTAGCTTACAATCCCGTTGGGAATACTTTGCAGCTAACGCTACTTGGTCATATACCAGACTAACGGGTATCTCTTGTCCATCTGACCCAACCGGTCCGACTTCGGCCATATGGTTCGGGTCAGCCTTCGCGTATCGCGTCTTCACCATGGCCCAAGCTTCTCTCGCACCTTGCCGGCAAGCCGATACCTTCCATAATCGGAAGCGCCGCCGTGCTCCTTTAAGCATCTCTACAAGTTTGCTCATGCCTTCTGGCAGGGAAGCGGATGGCCACAAAGCATGGGCAATACCCTGCATCACCTACCGAGCTCGTTCGTGCAGTTGCGAAAGCACTTGCAGCATATCGCCTGCAGAACCAGGCATCTCCCCTTCAGGGCGGCCCGTCAACATACCTGCAGACATAACTCTGTCAATACACCTCCTCGCCGAACTATACTACAGTTCGTTCAAGCACTTACTATAAATACCACGTCGAAGCCTCCGGTTCTCCTTCACAGAGTCCGCGATCTGAGCCCGAACATCTTTCAATTCGCGGCTCAGTCGGAGATTAGCATCTTGCAGCTTATTCTTCTCCTGAATAGACTGCGTCAGCATGCGTTCGCCCGCCTTCAGCTGACTTCGCAGATGCAGCTCCTTATCTCCCACAGTCTTCGGATTTCCTCCGGGACTGTCTGCCGAATCTTTCATCAGATTTATAAACCATGCCGAACAAACAAACTAGTAGAAGGAAATTGTTACCAGAAGAAGCCTTTTTGGATTCCTGTTGTTCAGCTACATTGGCCTTCATTTGGGCCTTACATTCCTCCAGCTCTTGAGACAACTGGGCATTCTTCTCTATAAGAACCTATGCATTCAATCATCCTTAAATCAGTTGTGCCAACTGTTTGAAGTCTCAGGGGCTACTACTACACATACTTATTAAATTCTCTTACCTGTATATCCTTCACATACTGGTTCGTTGCTCTGGCAAGTCCATCTTGAGTAGCGCGGATATATGTGTGTCTGGAATTGAAGGCATTAAATGCCTCTCCGGAAAAAATACCACCGCGGAGTACGGCCCGTCGGCGCCGGTGATTCATGGCGCTCTCCACTTCAGAATTTGTGGCGGAAAGCATATCCGTATCCTCTGCAGGAGGACAGTTTGCACTGTGCCCACATCAGCCTCCACCCGTGAATCCGGTCCTAGAATCCGGATGCTGGAGGCGTGGCCGGTAGGGTCCCCGGACATAGTCCGGCGTTTACTGTCAGGACATAATTAAAGCCGTCGCGCCTCGACAAAAACACCAAATAAACCACAGGGCAAGTTTAATGAATACCTCTGCGCCTGCGTCTCACTCCTAACTGCCCTGCTTTTAAGCCTACCTTGTCTAGGCACCTCTTGCTGAGGGGACCCCGCGGGTTCCGTACGGCGTCCCGACTGCCATTTCTATAAAAGTACGACATGTGAGCATAAGGTACGGCAAAACAAAGGAATTCTTTCGGAAGGTTGGAACCCCGACATTACTTACATGCGACACGGGAAGCAGTCCGGGATAATCCGTGATGATGGCCACTAAAGAGCCGCCACTATTTGCCTGGTAGAAAGTCCCATCGACAAATTCCACGGATATGTCCGGATCTTCTTCAAGTCCGGGGTCGAGACCCCGACCGGGATCCTCTGGCTGCGGAGAGGGGCTGTTAAACTCTTTCATGACCTTCCTTAGTTCCTGTTTTGAAACGGCACGGTAAATGATTGTGACAAAGAAGGTAAGAACGGATAGAGTCGAGTAAAAGATGACAACCTGATAACCCCCAAGTATACAGGATAGTTGTAGCCTCTTTTGATAAGTAAGAGTGTCGAACCCAAGGTGGAGCTAAAGGTAGAACAAATACTCTCTCAAGTCCTATCGGCCACTGATACGACTCTACGCACGCTTGACGCTCGCTTTACCTAGAACAAGTATGAAACTAGAAATACTTTGTAGGTGTTGTTGGAAAGGTTTGCAAGATAATAAAGAGCATGCAAACATAAACTAGGGGCTGTTTAAATAAAGATGTAAGAAAGTAAATGTAGCGAGTGTGGAAAAGTGGTGATAGGAGTTATGGAATTGTCCCTAAGCAATTGACTACGTTACTAGATCGGTAATCACTATTGCAATTCTATTTGAGGGAGAGGCATAAGCTAACATACTTTCTCTACTTGGATCATATGCACTTATGATTGGAACTCTAGCAAGCATCCACAACTACTAATGATTCATTAAGGTAAAACCCAACCATAGCATTAAAGTATCAAGTCCTCTTTATCCCATACACAACAACCTACTTACTCAGGTTTGTGTTTTAGTCACTCACGCAACCCACTATAATCAAATCATAAACATATTGCAAACCCTACAGCGGGAATCCCTCACGCTTGCGCGACACGGAGGGCACCATAGGACAGCACCAATAATAAAACATGCAACTCAAACCAATCATAGCAATTCATCAATCACCGATAGGACAATGAAAATCTACTCAGACATCATAGGATGGCAACACATCATTGGATAATAATATGAAGCATAAAGCACCATGTTCAAGTAGAGGGTACAGCGGGATGCGGGAGAGTGGACCGCTGAATATATATGGGGGAAGGTGATGGAGATGTTGGTGAATACGACGGAGGTGTTGGTGTAGATCGCGGTGATGATGACGGCCTCCGGCAGCGTTCCGGTGCCACCGGAAGCAAGGGGGAGAGATCCCCGCTTCTTCTTCTTCTTCCTTGACCTCCTCCCTATATGGGAGAAGGGTTTCCCCTCTGGTCCTTGGCTCCCATGGCGTGGGAAGGGCGAGAGCCCCTCCGAGATTGGATCTATCTCTCTGTTTCTGCGTTCCAGGATTCTACCCCTTCACCGTTTCTTAAATATCCGGAGATCCGTAACTCCAATTGGAGTGAATCTTTCGCCCAGATTTTTCTCATAAAATTAGCTTTCTTGTGGCAAAAGAAGGGCATCAACCACCTTACGGGGGGCCCAAGAGAGTCCAGGGCACGCCTGCCTCCCTGTGGCGCGCCCCCTATCTCCTGGCCCCCTCGGGCACCGTCTCGCGTTGATTTTACTTCCCAAAAATCACAAATATTCCAAAAAAAATCTCCATCCGTTTTTATCCCGTTTGGACTCCATTTGATATTGGTTTTCTATGAAACATAAAACATGCAACAAACAGGAACTGTCACTGGGCACTGGATCAATATGTTAGTCCCAAAAATAGTATAAAAAGTTGCCAAAAGTATATAAAAGTTGAAGAATATTGGCATGAAACAATCAAAAATGATAGATATGACGGAGACGTATCAGCATCCCCAAGCTTAATTCCTGCTCGTCTTCGAGTAGGTAAATGATAAAAAAGATAATTTTTGATGTGGAACGCTACCTAGCATAATCTTGATCATATGTCTAATCATGGAAATGCCATGATAGGTAGGTATGGTGGCTGTTTTGAGGAAGATATAATGAGGTTTATGTGTGATAGAGCGTATCATATCACGGGGTTTGGATGCACCGGCGAAGTTTGCCCCAACTCTCAAGGTGAGAAAGGGCAATGTATGGTACCGAAGAGGCTAGCAATGATGGAAAGGTAAAAGTGCGTATAATCCATGGACTCACATTAGTCATAAAGAACTCATGTACTTAATGCAAAAGTTTATTAGCCCTCGAAGCAAAGTACTACTACGCATGCCCCTAGGGGGATAGATTGGTAGGAAAAGACCATCGCTCATCCCCGACTGCCACTCATAAGGAAGACAATCAAAGAAACACCCCATGCTTCAAATTTGTCACACAACGGTTACCATACGTATATGCTACGGGACTTGCAAACCTCAACACAAGTGTCTCTACAATCCACAACCACCCACTAGCATGACTCTAATATCACCATCTTTATATCACAAAACTATTGCAAGGAATCAAACATATCATATTCAGCGATCTACAAGTTTGTGTAGGATTTTATGACTAACCATGTGAATGACCAATTCCTGTCATCTCTCTAAATTGATATAAGTGAAGCAAGAGAGTTTAATTCTTTCTACAAAATATATTCCCATGCTCTAACAAATATAAGTGAAGAAAAGGAGCATTCTACAAATGGAGGTTTTCTATGTGAAGAGAAACATGTAATCCAAACTTCAAAAGATAGAAGTGAAGCACGTGAAGCATTCTATAAAGCCACACTCAAAAGATTTAAGTGAAGTGCAATGAGCATTCTGTAAATCAACCAAGGACTATCTCATACCAGCATGGTGCATAAAAGAAAAGTGAAAAATAAATGCAAAAGACGCTCCAAGACTTGCACATAATGCATGAACGAAACAAATTCGAAAACATACCGATACTTGTTGAAGAAAGAGGGGATGCCTTCCGGGGCATCCCCAAGCTTAGACGCTTGAGTATCCTTGAATATTTACTTGGGGTGCCTCGGGAATCTCCAAGCTTGAGCTCTTGCCTCTCTTCCTTTTCCTCATATCGAGACATCCTCGCTTAGACACTTCATCCACACAAAACTTCAACAGAAAACATGGTAAGATCCGTTAGTATAATAAAGCAAATCACCACTCTAAGTACTGTAGCAAACCAATTCATATCTTGTTTTTGCATTGTGTCTACTGTAATATAGCTTTTCCATGGCTTTATCCACTGATATAAATTTATAGTTTCATCAAAACAAGTAAACTATGCATCAAAAAACAGAATCTGTTAAAAACAGAACAGTCTGTAGCAATCTGAACACTCACCATACTTCTCGTACCCCAAAAAATCTACAAAAATTAGGAAAAATAAACAAGTTGTATAGAAAGACAGTTCAAAAAGGAATCAGAACCAATTAACCTTCCAGTTAAAAACGTAAAATCACGCACTATAGCGAAAGTTTCTATCCAGCACCGTACAAACCAACAAGCATTGTAAACATCCTAAAGGTAAACCTCGGCACATTATTTTTATAATACAATGGAATTGTACAAGGGGATAATTATTTTTATTGAAAAGTTTATGTAATCAAGATTCACAAAGTTTCCGTGAGCATGAACAAAGTTAAAGTAGCTCTCCGACTTCGACAATGCTTGTCTCTCTCACTTACGCTTTCCTTTTTGAAAAGTTTTAGGTTCCCCTCTTTATTTATTTTTGTTTTTAAACTATATAAAAGCACTCAATAGAAATAAATGACTCTCTAAAACTTCCGGGTTGTCTCCCTGGCAGCGCTTTCTTTAAAGCCATTAAGCTAGGCATATAGTGCTCAAGTAATGAATCCACCCGGATCCCAAGGTATATCAAAGCCAATTTTAATTAACAATGATTTGTAATTTAGTAGTGAGCACAAAGTAACATATAGAATGCAAAAATGAAGTCTAACTCTCTTTCTATGCATCGGCATGTCATAAAAGAACAATTCATGCACACCAAGTAAAGGCCAATGCATAGTATAAACAGTTTCTTGCAATTTCATCATATTGGAAACATAAAGAGGCGGAGATGTAGTTCCTCTCTCATAATATTTGCAAGTAGGAGCAGCAAGAACATGCATATTATATTCATCAAAATCATCATGTGCAATGGTAAAAGGCAACCCATCTATATAATCCTTAATAAGCACAAACTTCTCCGATATAGTGTAGTAGGGAGAATTCAAAAAGATAATAGGATTATCATGCAACAATTTCATGTTTAACATAAGGAACTATAGCAAGTTCATCTCCATAAGCATAATTCATATTGGCATCTTGGCCACAAGCATAGCGAGCATCATCAAACAGGGGTACTTCAAGAAAATTCAAAGGATCATAGCAATCATGATAGCAATCATCCTTCGGTAAGCACGAAGGGGAATTAAACAATGTAGGAGTTGAGGAGTTACTCTCATTATAAGGTGGGCACGGGTAGCTAATCCGCTCTTCCTCCTTTTGCTCTTCGCTCTCCTCATCATCTTTTTCATCCAATGAGCTCACAGTTTCATCAATTTCTTCTTCCATAGCTTCCTCCAAAATATTAGTCTCTTCTTGGACAGCGGGGTAGGCCTCAATATATAGTTTAACATGGGCATTAGAAGCATAATTATCATAGCAATATTCAAGTATGGAAAAAATTTCAGATTTGTAGAGAGTAGCATCATACTTTTCAATCAAAGAAGCAATTTCAAAAGCACCCTTAAAAGCAACAAATTCTTCAATTTGTTGAACATCATAGTAATTATAAACACCCTTAGCATATGAAGATGCGATTCCATTATCGCTAAACAAGCATTGGTAGGGAAGGTGTTTCTTAGGGTTTTCAGAACAACAAGTAACATCATATAATTCACATAAAGTCCAAGCATAGCATTGCAAACGTTGAATTTGATCCCATAATAGTTTCCCTTTTTCAGATATACGGTGTCGCACATAACAGGCATGCTCATCTAAAGATTTTCCCCCAACTAAGCTAGTTGGGGTTTCAGCACGAGCACAAAGGGATCGAAGATGATCCAAGTAAAAGGCTTCAATAGTGTGATAGATTTTGAGTGGTTCTTCAACCATTGGTGCAGTAGGTACACCTATTTTTTGGTATTTTACGTTTCCTACCCATAACTAAAGATAGAAAAAAAAACTAAGAATAGCAAATAAAAATTACTTAGTGATAAAGCAAACAAGCACACACGAGAATATTCACCCCACACTATGACTCCCCGGCAAAGGCGCCAGAAAAAGGTCTTGATAATCTGCAAGTATACGGGATAGTTGTAGCCTCTTCCGATAAGTAAGAGTGTCGAACCCAACGAGGAGCTAAAGGTAGAACAAATACTCTCTCAAGTCCTATCGGCCACTGATACGACTCTACGCATGCTTGCCATTCGCTTTACCTAGAACAAGTATGAAACTAGAAGTACTTTGTAGGTGTTGTTGGAAAGGTTTGCAAGATAATAAAGAGCACGTAAATATAAACTAGGGGCTGTTTAAATAAAGATGCAAGAAAGTAAATGTAGTGAGTGTGGAAAAGTGGTGATAGGAGTTGTGGAATTGTCCCTAAGCAATTGACTACGTTACTAGATCGGTAATCACTATTGCAATTCTATTTGAGGGAGAGGCATAAGCTAACATAGTTTCTCTACTTGGATTATATGCACTTATGATTGGAACTCTAGCAAGCATCCGCAACTACTAGTGATTCATTAAGGTAAAACCCAACCATAGCATTAAAGTATCAAGTCCTCTTTATCCCATACACAACAACCTACTTACTCGGGTTTGTGTTTCAGTCACTCACGCAATCCACTATAAGCAAATCATAAACATATTGCAAACCCTACAACGGGAATCCCTCACGCTTCCGCGACACGGAGGGCACCATAGGACAACCCCAATAATAAAACATGCAACTCAAACCAATCATAGCAATTCATCAATCACCGATAGGACAACGAAAATCTACTCAGACATCACAGGATGGCAACACATCATTGGATAATAATATGAAGCATAAAGCACCATGTTCAAGTAGAGGGTACAGCGGGATGCGGAAGAGTGGACCGCTGAATATAGATGGGGGAAGGTGATGGAGATGTTGGTGAAGACGACGGAGGTGTTGGTGTAGATCGCGGTGATGATGATGGCCTCCGGCAGTGTTCCGGTGCCACCGGAAGCAAGGGGGAGAGATACCCCCTTCTTCTTCTTCTTCCTTGACCTCCTCCCTAGATGGGAGAAGGGTTTCCCCTCTGGTCCTTGGCTCCCATGGCGTGGGAGGGGTGAGATCCCCTCCGAGAATGGATCTATCTCTCTGTTTCTGCGTTCCCGGATTCTACCCCTTCACCGTTTCTTAAATATCCGGAGATCCGTAACTCCGATTGGGGTGAATCTTTCGCCCAGATTTTTCTCATAAAATTAGCTTTCTTTCGGCAAAAGAAGGGCATCCACCGCCTTACGGTGGGGGGAGGGGGGGGGCAGGAGAGTCCAGGGTGCGCTTGCCTCCCTGGGGCGCGCCCCCTATCTCCTGGCCTCCTCGGGCACCGTATAGCTTTGATTTTACTTCCCCAAAATCACAAATATTCCAAAAAAAAATCTCCGTCCATTTTTATCCCGTTTGGACTCCGTTTGATATTGGTTTTCTGCGAAACATAAAACATGCAACAAACAGGAACTGGCACTGGGCACTGGATCAATATGTTAGTCCCAAAAATAGTATAAAAAGTTGCCAAAAGTATATAAAAGTTGAAGATTATTGGCATGAAACAATAAAAAATGATAGATACGACGGAGACGTATCACAACCTACCCAGCTTCGGGGGTTATACATGGAAAATCCATCCCGTGGTTTAATGCGGAGGAACTCCTCTTCTTCTCCTTTGTACAATTCGGACAGTATCCTCGCCAAAGATGTGGCGAGTCCGGACCTTTGCAACCGCAGCGGGAGGCATCATCTTCTCCATTGAAGTGCCACATGGGTTTTCCCCTATATTGAAGTGGCTGCACTCCCCTTATTACGCATATTGACATAACTTCGCTTATTGTCAATCCTGATTTGGCCAGGTTTTGTATCCGGCTCATCAGATAGAATACTTCCCTGTTTTCTTCCTCCTGGGGGATCCGAGGGTGCCAGCTTTGGCATTTCTTCAGTGGAGTATTGGTAAATTCGGGAAGGCACGTCCGGACTGGGTCCGGAAGGGGAACGTCATCAACATAAAACCACTCCTAGGGCCAGTCTTAGGACGCCTTCTTTGGAGTGCCAGACAGGTATCCGGTCTGGGCGATGCGCCATATTTCGGCTCCGCCCACTTGATATATAGATCCCTCCTGGTTGCGGGGGACGAGGCAAAATAACCTCTTCCATAGCTCGAAATGAGCTTCGCAGCTCAGGAACAACTCGGAGAGGGCGACGTAGCCCGCGATGTGCAGTATGGAGGCAGGGGGGTAAGATTATGCAACTAGAGACCGTAGAACTCCAGGAGCCCGTGGAGGAATGGGTGGATTGGAAACCCGACGCCTCTTAGCAGATATGGGACGAGGCATACTCGCTCCCCCGAGATGGGTTAGGGAATCTCGCCGCTTGCTTCCCGCCATTATAGGTGGCCAGTCCGGATCAGACGGGGACCATGTATGCGGGCGGAAGGAACCCTTTGGCCTGCAACTCTATTAGGCGGCTGTGAGGGATGGAACACTTTTCCCAATCCCCTGGCTTCGAGCTAGGGGAGCCGCGAGAAGGGCTGCAGCGACCGGTCATGATGGGATGGCCTCCTTTGGACGCGCTCTGCGGAATGCTTGCTTGGGAGAAGGTGGTGTGATTTGGATCTGAGGATCTCCGTCTCCTCAAATAGACCGCTTACCTACGGGATTAGGGTGGCAAGTGTAAAACTGCCCCGGCCCCTCGTCTTCGATCGACACGTGGAGGTGGCCATTATTGAAGCATAGAAGCCGAGGAGTTCAAACTTACTGGGAGGCCGGACACTATCCGCTGCGACAGGTGCACCGGATTTGGAGAAGAACCGGCCTTGCAATGCCGAAGACAATCTACGCGCCGGACTCATCGTCATTGAAGCATGGTTCGGGGGCTACTGAGGGAGTCCTGGATAAGGGGTTATCCGGACAGCAGGACTATATACTTTGGCTGGACTATTGGACTATGAAGATAGAAGATAGAAGACTTCGTCCCGTGTCCGGATGGGACTCTCCTTGGCGTGGAAGGCAAGGTTGGCGATTCGGAAGTAGATCTCCTTCTCTATAAACCGACCCTGTGTAACACTAGCCCCCTCCGGTGTCTATATAAACCGGAGGGTTTAGTCCGTAGGACAACAACAACAATCATACCATAGGCTAGCTTCTATTGTTTAGACCCTCTGATCTCGTGGTAGATCAACTCTTGTAATACTCATATCATCAAGATCAATCAAGCAGGAAGTAGGGTATTACCTCCATCGAGAGGGCCCGAACCGTGGTAAACATCGTGTCCCCAGCCTCCTGTTACCATTAGCCTAGATGCACAGTTTGGGACCCCCTACCCGAGATCCGCCGGTTTTGACACCGACAGCAGGGGAGGCCCCGACCGCACAAGCACAAACTCATCGAAGACGTGCATAGCAGCAGCAACCTCCTCACCGGCATCCCGGTAGTACAGCAGAAGCCAATCTTCCGGAGGATCACTCGGGTCCTTCCCCATCAAGTAGAGCAACATCTTGCTGAGCTCCTCCTCGGGAAGGGCCTCTTGGCGCAGGCGGATTTTGTCTTCATCACCACCAAGCTTTCACACGGGGCGGGAGTGGTCTTGGAGCGGCGTGATGCGCTGCCTCAGGAACTCCTTGATGAATATGGCCCCCGTCAGCTTCTCGCTCTTCAGGTCCTTCTCCATCTTCTTCACCAGCTTCGTCAGGAAAGGGTCGGTGATCTTCTTAGAACGCCACCCCTTCTCGGAGACGGGTAATGCGGTCGGCAGCGCCAGCGAGCTTTGGGAGCAGTTGGCATCCATGAGAACCCACTTCTTCACGGCATCCTCCACCTTCTCCCCGTCGCGAGAGATTGCATTACCACCCCGCACCGCAACGAAGCCGATGCACCCGACCGGATTGTCACCAGTCATGCGAAGGAAACAGAAATGGCAGAGCAGGGCAACGGAGGGCATCACCCCCATGAACACCTCACAATAGAAGGCGAAAATGGACAGGAGGAGGATGGAGTTGGCATGGATGTGGAGCGCGTGAAGACCATAGTGGGGAATGACGGCAAAGAAGAAGCGGGAGAATGGGGGCATCACCCCCACGAACACCACAGAATAGAAGGCGAAAATGGACAGGAGGAGGATGGAGTTGGCATGGATGTGGAGCGCGTGAAGACCATAGTGGGGAAGGATGGCGAAGAAGAAGTGGGAGAATGGGGGCACCAGCCCCGAGTAGATGTTGTGCATGAAGAAGCGGAAGAAGGTGCTGTTCACGGGCTTCGGCGCAGCGGTAGCGACCAGGAGCGCTATCTCCTTCCACTCGTTGTCGTCGCTCGCCGTCAGGAGGAGCACGGTCTGGAGCTTCTCCCGGCCACGCAGGGCGGCAACAGCACCGGCTCATACTAGGCAGGGTCGGCAGCCGAGGCAGAAGCCGTGGTCTTCTCAGTGGCCATGGAGCAGGAGATTGGGGGGAAAATCGGCAGATCTGGTGAGTTCTTCCGCTGCTGGGAGAAGGGGATATGGAGTTGGATGAAGAAGGGGCAATGAAGGCCTGGCGGCAGGCGGCAGCCCTTTTGTCAGATGGAAACAGTTGCCGAGGCAGCATGGGCAAGCGGAGCCACCCACGTCCAATCAATCTCCACGCGTCATCAAGGCCGCAGGAGGTTAGGGCCCGCGGCGCTCCACCCTTGCCCTTTGGCTTCACCTGGAAGCCAAGTCCGCGTGCGCCTTGGGCCCGGGGGCTACTGTCGGCATACTGGATTCGGGGGTATCCAGCCCTGCCTGCCTGCGGCCCACCACATCGCTCCCTCGACGGCCTGGTATGGCCTGAATTCAACATCAATAACACAAGACCCTCGCGAGGGGACAAGCCTCGCAAGGCGGATGATGCCAACACCCCTGAAGGGATCGGCCTCCTCAGGCTGGCTCCAGAGGGGCAAAGAGTTCTATGCAACGTACCTTGCGAGGCTCAGCTGACGTGAGCCATGATGACCAAGGTCAGGAGGGCGCCAAGCGGGTGCCAGGCGGGCGCAGAGCGCAGGTTTCCTCTTTTGTGCAAAGGAGGCAGGGCACATGTGCGGAGTCCCGAAGAATCAGCCAAAGGTTTCCATTCTCGTCCAACGAGACCAAGACCGCCAGGATGGCAGGACGAAGGTCATCGACGAGCCCACCACAGCGTCACGACCAGAGGCTTTTCGCAGACGAAGACTACTTTTTTCAGAATAGACTGTACTACTTGTCCCCTTTTAAATCTGGCTGTTGTGGGATCCCTTCCCGCTCATATTTGGGAAGAGGACCAAGGACACTATAAATAGGACTAGCCACCACCATAGAAGGGGACGGAACCAAGACAAGTAGAGCTAGCATACACCACACTAGCTTAGGAACACCTCAGCTCCTGAGGCTTGTTCATCCACTGTACTAGTTCATCCTCAGCCCTTCGAGGCAATCCACCACACCACACTGGATTAGGGTATTACACCGCAACGGTGGCCCAAACCAGTATAAACTGCCGTGTCCCTTTGTCCCTTTGAGCTTGACGCGCTAGGCTTAGGAGGATCGCGAGTAGGCAGGTTGGGTAGGTTGATATCTCCGCATGCACCCCAGAGTTCGAACCTCTCAAGGTTTTGTAGATTCCTCAATCCAACATATGGCGTGCTAGGTAGGGGTGCGTTGGATCCTCTCTTGCATTGATTGATCCACCACCACTCCGACACCTCCATGGCCGACGCGCGCCGGGCTCGCGCCGAGCGTCGGGCTGCATTCGCCGCCTGCGTCGCTCAGACGGCCCCGGTGGGTGATGGTTGTGCCCGTCGCTCTCCTTCTCCGGTGGCCAATGCCGTCACAGGCCCTGCCGGCCGTGAGCAGCAAGCTTTATTGCTGCACCCGTCGGTGCGCCGTGCCGGGCACACCGCTACTCCGTTACTAACCCCGATAGCTTCGTCATCCCACGTGTGTTGCGGGCACGCGGATGCGCAGGCCACTCTGCTCATGGTGCGGGAGCTCCTTTGCTACCGCCCGATCAGCAACCTCTATGAGGAGTGGCTCGAGCGGATCGCTGAGCTCGTCAGCATCGCGCATGGGGGCTCCGCCGAGCCGGCTCGCTCGCTGCCTCAACATCCACCTGCAGCGGGCGACGTGGCGCACAGGGCTCCTCCACCACCTCCGGCCCAGGGCGCCATCGTCGAGCCAAGGCATGTGGCTCTGCGGTGTGACCCGCCTCGCCCCGTGCCATCTCGGGATGACGTGAGCTTCCAGGTGGTGTAGCGGCCACAGGGGGAAGCGCGCGTGCTTCCAGCACCCCAGCACCAGGCCCGCGTACCGCTGCAGGAGGTGGCAGTGCGCATGCACCAGGATCAGTTTCCACCCCCTAGAAGACCTCCAATGGCCACGACAGGATGCCACGCGTTCACTCCAGAGCTCCGCAATGTCGTCTAGCCAAGCAAGTTCAAGCCTGACATGCCTCCACGCTACGATGGCACCGCCGACCCCGCCGAGTTCCTGCAGCTCTACGAGCTGAGCATCGAGGCGGCCACTGGCGACGAGAAGATCATGGAAAACTGGTTCCTGATGGCCCTCAAGGATGGCGCATGTTCTTGGCTCCTAAACATGACTGAGGGGTCAGTTTCTTCTTGGGAGGAGATGCGCAGCCGCTTCATCGCCAACTTCCGGGGCACTCACGACCGTCCGCCGGCCGCGGGTGACCTGCGCCGCATCAAGGAGCAACTTGGAGAGACCGTGCAGAAGTATATCCAGCGCTTCAACAACGTTCGCCTCAAGATTCCCAAGGTGTCGGACGAGGCCATCATCTCTACATTCACTTATGATGTCCATGATGTCAAGATGAAGGAGGAGCTCGCCATCCACGAAGATCTCCGCACCGCTCTGGAGGTGTTCAACATGGCGAACAAGTGTGCAAGGGCTAAGGAGGGATGCCTCTCCCTCCTCGAGCTCCCCAAAGCTGATCTAGAAGAAAAGAAGACCAAGATGAAAGACGTGAAGTGCAAGGGGCCATCCGTGCTTGCGGTCGAGCCAAAGATGAAGCACGGCTGTGAACACCCCAAGTCATCCCAGAGCAACCAACCGTTCTGCGTCTTCCACAACATTCATATCCACAACACCAACGACTGCCAGGAGCTCAGGGCCCTCTGCGACGGGCGCCTCGGTCGACGCCCCGAGCGCAACGATCGAGGCTATGGTCGTGGAGGCGGCCAAGGTGGAGGACGCTGGGATGGGCGAGACCATCGTTAGGAGTGGCGCGACCAGCCTCGTGAGGACCGCTGGCAGGGCCAGCCTCGCGAGGGCAACTGGTGGGAGCAGCCTCGTGAGGATCGCCCTCAGGGCAACGCAGCTTTGCCTCCTTTGCCTCCACCGCCAAGAAGGAATGAAGATCACCACTAGTACGAGGGGGCTGGGGGCTTCCAGGAGCCTCGAGCCATTGCCTGCATCTTGGGGGGCTCACAGGCCCCAGCTTCCCACCGCGTCTTCAAGCAGTTTGCGCGCGAGGTGAATGCAGCGCTGCCCATGCTCTGCTCCCCCGTCATCAGCAATGTGGTAGTCACCAATACTCTCATCGATGGCAGAGCAGGGCTCAATGTTCTATCTGTTCAGACGTTCATCAGGCTCCAGGTGCCATACTACCAGCTTCACCCCACCAAGCCATTCTCAGGAGTGACCGACGGTTCGACACACCCGATTGGGCAGGTTCGCCTCCCTGTCACTTTCGGCGAGCACAACAACTACCACACTGAGCTCATCGACCTCGACATCACTGACATCCGCTTGCCCTACAATGCCATCCTAGGGTACCCAACACTGGCCAAGTTCATGGCGGCCATGCACCACGACTATAACATCCTCAAGATGCCAGGAAGCGGTGACGTCATCACGATCGCCTACCAAGAGAAGGATGCGGTGTGCTCCCTCGAGCGCGCCTCCCAAGCTGCAGCAGTTGAGAACCCTGAAGATGAGGACGGCGCCCTCCCTCCTGAGGTTGCCCCCAAGACGAAGAAGCTACAACTGGGACAGGGGTGTCGTGAGGAAGCATCACTCGAGGACGCAGCGCTGAGCCTCGCGTCTCTAGATGCGACACCTTCACCCATCACGTAGGAAGGCGCACCCGACGCTCCTCTCAGGCTGGGCTCCGGGGCTCTCCTTTGGAGGGACTCAGATCTAGCCGATGTAGCGACAAGGGCGCTCGGGCACCATGTGGAGGCGCTCTTTAGAGTGCACTTCCCAGGAGAAGGAAGCAGACGTGAGGCATCAGGCGTTCGGGAGTTCATCAGCAAGGCAATCGAGGAGATTCGGGAAGGACGGGCTACTACAAGGCGATCGCCGCGTGCCGCGTGGCACAACTCACTGCCCTAGCGAGGGTAAGGAGTTCCGCGTCTGCATCGACATCCCCGGGCTCAACAGGGCCGCGTCTGGGCAGCTCATGTGGCAGTTTCGTGTCGGCCAATGCGAGGGTCCGCCTCACAGCTATGTCTGCATGCCATTCGGCCTGGCGGGCGCGGCTGAGGCGTTGCAGCGCTGCATGAGGTATGCTTAGATGGCCTGCGAGGCCAGGCACGAAGCGGTCCTCGCGGAGATGGAGGAGCAACTTCAGGAGCCTCTAGGTCCCTCCGAGTCTCCTGAGGCTCGGCACCAGAGCGGCTCATGAGGAATGGCTCTAGCGGCGCGCGTTTTTGGCTACTTCAACACCTCTTCAGCAACGGTACCAGGTGACATCTCTTTAGTTCATTCAGTTTGGGGCGCCCCTTGGGCTGCATTATCCCCAGGCCGTGTGGGTCCGTCCTTGCGGCATGTATCCCTTATGTATCTATTAGAGCCAGTCCTCCGTGGCTGGAGTTATGGGCGTGTATGATGAGGCCTGTCTTTTGCAAGATCGAGCAGCAGTTTTTTTAAATTGCTCTGCACTTCACGCAGTAATATTTTCTCACTTCAATGAGTAGCAGTCAACCGGGTCTTTCCCTCGAGAAACGGGTCATCAGCTTGATGCTTATTGTTGTAAACAGCCATGCATGTAGCTTCTTGACATGTGTTGATTTTTTTTAGATTTGAAGTTGATCAGAGATGAGGTTCATCTAATGTACTCCACTACCGTCGAAGTTACCTTTTCACTCAGATTTGATTTATATTGACGTCGAAATTTTTTCAATGTCAGCTGATCAAAAACGGACTCAATGTATATTCCTTCCAGGTTGGCTCCATAACCTCCAGCCAATTGCAAGCCTCTCGATCCCTGATAGATCTCCCTTCAAGAACACAACACCATTGTCCTCGTGAAAGACTTAGGCCATCACAAGTAGGTAGTAGCTTGAACGGAGTTGGTTGGAATCAAGTGACGCGCGAGTTTTTACCCAGGTTCGGCCCCTCACGGTGGAGGTAAAATCCTACATCGTGCTTGATTTCTATTGATGATCATGGTCCCGATTACAAGGGCGCTATTTCACTGCCTCTGTCTTGAGAGCTATCAAAACATCTGTCTCGAGACTTGTCTATCTAAAACCTGTCTATCTTGACTTGTCCCTCTTAGGGTGCCCTGCACCTCCTTATATAAGTTGAAGGGGTCGGCTTACATGTAGAGTCCTAATAGGATTAGGACTTAGTCTATTTTGGCTTCTTATCGCAGGCTTCTTGTCATTGGCTTCTTACGACGGGACTCATCTTCGGGGCAACTCATCTTCCAGGCGGCTTATCTTCCGGGCAACTTATTTCCGGGATACATCTTCTGGGCAATTTATCTCTGGATCATGGGCTCCTTATGTCCCTCTTATTATGTCCCGGTCATTATGTCCCGCTCATCTCACTGAATGAACTTAACTGTAGAGATGACTTATCCTCAGAGATAACCCCGATGACTTATCCTTAGAGATAACCCCAGAGATGACTTATCCTCAGAGATGACCCCAAAGATGACTTATCCTTAGAGATGACTTATCCTCATGAGTTGGGTCTAGCCGTGGGTAATTCCCCTGACATAGTTGGAGGAAGATAAATTATAGGGAAGATGCAAAGATTGCAAAAGGATGATGTGGCACATAGACATACCAAAGAGTGAACTATGAAATCGAAAGAAACCAATTGAACCCATCAATCAAGTAACTCTACAAGCCACATAACTAAGAGGTATTATGATATGCGCATAGGAGTGTTCTAAAAAATGTAGAGAAGCTCCCCACGATTTGTGCAGTATTTATTTTTATATTTGGATACAACGTGCACACAATAGGATCATCACTCCCCCAAAATCAATAGAAACTCATAGCAGGCAAGTGAGCAAAGATAAGAAACAAGGCATAACACTTGCAAAAAGCACATGGTTGAGCAATATGTAAAAGAGGCAACTTAGGAATAGGCTCAACCAAAACGATGTGTTTGAGTCATGGCAAATCACTTGAGATGACTAATATAGGGATGAACATTAAGTATCAACATAGTCTTGAATGAATGAGATACAAGGTGCAATATATGTCCTTCCCACACACATTCAACAACCAAATGGGTTCACAAGCTCACATTAAGAACAACAAAGCTTGTGACAACCCATGGTGAAAATAGAGAATGATAGCTTTCTCAAGAGGAGGGTACTAACCGAAATGGCAAAAGCCTCTTCAAGACAAGCATGATTAAAACAAACTTCACCACAAAAGAGTGCATCAAGATGCAAAGATATAAGAACCACACTCAAGGAAAATTCTTTGGCGAAGCCACCAAGGAACTAATAACATGCCAAAGAAAAGGTGGGTGCGGAAGAAAGAGGATATCAACTAGAGATGCAATTTCTCCCAAGTGTATAAGATTCTGGGTAGATAAGAATCATGATGATATATACCCACAAAGAAGGACGTACACATGAAATAGTTACAACAAGAAATAACAAGTTATCCAAAGGAAAGTCATAAATATACCAATAAGATCTTTGCTTGAAAGCATAGAACATGGCTTAATATTATCTTATTGTATATCAATGAACTCCAAACACACAAACATCAAGTACATCACAACTAGCAACAAGAGATCATTGTTGGGATGCTTTGGGAAAGGAAACAAGTATCACAATAAGGAATGAGTTTCCTGCCATGATGCAACCTACACAAGGTTGAGAGCAAGAAATGTACGCATGAAGTAGGTAATGGTACTTGTTACCAGGATAACATTGGAGTGATGTAGTAGATAATGATGCATTGATCATCCTAAGCTTGGATCCAGTAAGCACATGGTGACAACACATTCCTTGTGGTTGAGCCGAGCATCCAATGCATCTCCAATTGTTCCTAGAACAACATCATAAACAAAATGGTGCCCAAACTCATTGGGACCAAAGAGTTAGAGAACCAACAATACATAGGACAAACTCCACATAAATATGTGCATATATATATATATCATAATTACTACATTTTACATAGCGTTTTACTAGATTTTGTACATACCGTTACTGGGGTGTAGAATAAGCTATTCTACACTCACGCTTAGAATAG
>NC_041383.1:475221746-475252886 GCF_002162155.2 Triticum dicoccoides | reverse complement strand
ATATAGTAACGTAACATGTAAAATATAGTAAATTTTTTGACCATGTAAGAAATCAAAAACTTGGATAGTAAAATATATATCTCATAATTACTACATTTTACATAGCGTTTTACTAGATTTTGTACATACCGTTACTGGGGTGTAGAATAAGCTATTCTACACTCACGCTTAGAATAGCGTTACCGTATATATATATATATATATATATATATATATATGAAATTGAATTTCACGCATATCTTAGTTAATCAGAGACTTGGTGGAGTTTCCCCTATTTATTGGGTCAAAGAAAGAAAGCATGCCAAAAAAGTTACATATAGTAAATATGAATGCTCAAGACTTTCAAGAGCCAAACCAACACAAGATTGATAAGATACCAATCGAAAAGATACCAAGTGAAAAAGAGATACCAAATGAAGAAATATTCACTTGAAGGATATTAATTAAAAATACATCAAGGAAAGTGATATCCATTAGTACACACTAATTGAAGGATATCAAGCTCCCAAAAAGAGAGGAAGGTTCCAAACAAACCAAACCCTCTAAAAAGTTTCATGATGGCACAAAGTACCAAAAAGAACCAACTTGCCTTCCACCAACACATACTTGATAAGGATCACAATATGAGTGTTCTAAAGAACATATGATAGCTCCCCCAAGAGTTGTGCATTATAGAGAATTTGCATTTGAATACAAAATGCACAAGATGGGATCACCATTTTCACTATATATAGAGAAACACTTAGGCAAGATCATGAAATTAATAAGATCCACAAGTGACATGGAAGACAACGGGAGTTGACACATTCCTTGGCAAGAGATAAGGCAAATAAAAACAGAAGCCAATGTAAAGATGATCAACAATTTCTACCACATAAGTGAGTACCAATTGTTAAGTGACAAGGAGTATTGGAAATGGTTCCCGGTGGTAGATAGTAAAGGTATCCAACATCATCTTCACACTCAACACATAAGCAAATTGAACTTGTAGAGCTAACATGCCACCTACGAATGAGATAGTATAATATCAACTCTAGGTGACAATACGTCAAATGTACACATTTTCTAGGCTTGTAATATACATGTAGCATATTACTCCCCCATAATGTGATAACCCAAGAATCTTAACAAGAGGCAAATAAGATTGAACAAGAGATAATTAATGGACCATTTGGAATTTGAATTTTTCATGAGAAGACATATCACGTAGAGACTAGATAATCTAGCAATATCAATACTAGGTGGTATTCCTCATGTACACATATTTGTAGGATCGTGAAGTGCACAAAGCACATCACTCCCACGAAATGGGATGATTCGTTAATCTCTCACAAGAGCCAACTAAGATACAACCAAGATGCGAAAAAGGCTCAACACAACACTCACACGTACATGATGTGCAAACCAACATAAACAAACTTGATTACTCAAGATAAGAAATTGGATGCACAACATATACAAACACATGCTTGGTACGAAACCAAAACATTTAAAGGGGCAAGTTACTTTCAATGTAAACAATTTAAGTACAAGTTACTGCAAGGAGGCACATTGGATATAAGATATAAACTTGATAATCCAAATGACTTGGCTTGAGACAAGGTGAATGACGAAGACACCTTAATTTTCATAAGCTAGCCAAGACACCAGTGCCCTCCAACAACACCTATTAGTCAAGTTTGAGCTTGTTGGTCGCCAACCAAGTTGGATCCTTAAAGTTTAGTCACAATAGGCTTGGCAACCCAAATGGTTCTTTTCTTAACGTCATTTTGAGTACCAACAAATTTGGCAAACACATTGCCAACCTTATCCTTCCAAAGAGAATAAATATCATCAATCATAATAGGGTTGGATACGGTACCATTAGTGCATGAAGAAGCAAGGTGACTCTTCTCACGGCACAAGTAGCAACATCTACTCTTCACTTTATTCTCACTTGATTTCTCAACTTGAGAAGCATTAACTTGAGTCTTCTTGGGAAGTGGCCGTTCTTCAACTTTAGTTTGGATTTGAGGCCTCTTCCCTTGTTACTTGTCACTAATGGTCACCTTCTTCAATGGCAAGATATAACATGATGCCCTTCAAGTTTTCACTTGAAGCAAATAATATTGGCCGAATTCTTGATGCCCTTCTTCCTGTTGCTCTTGGATTTGTTCTTCTTATTGGAGTTGAATCCAAGTCCACCCTTGTCATTGGGAGATTTTTTCCACTCAAGATATTGTTGAGCATGGATTTTCCTTCATGACTCTTTTCCAAGTCTTTCTTCAAAGACGTGACTTGGGCCTTGAGCTCTTTGATTTCCTCTACATGGTTAGTATCAACACAAGTATTATAGGAATTATAAGCTTCGTCGATAGAGAAACAAGGCAAGGAAAGAAATTCATCACAAGATGTAGCAACATTGCGAGTAGATAAATTACAAGGACTAGCACATGGCAATATAGCATTTTGACTTGAAGTAGTGCTAGTATCCACATGAGGCTCACTAGATGTTACCTTAGTAATCATAGCCTCATGAGCTATCATTAGCACATTAGGGGATACTAGGAGATCATCATGATATCTTGTGAGCTTTACATGGCTTTCTTCCAATTTCCCATAATTGCTAGATAGCAACTCAAGTTGAGACCTTAGCTCAACATTCTACATCAAAATGGATGCTTCACAAGAAATAGAATTAGTAGCACAAGAATCATCATTAACAACAAGAGGAGAAGGCAAATTGGCAAGCTCTTTTAAATATGAAGCTTTAAGTCGTGCATGAGACTCGATGAGTCCGATGAGCTCTCTCTTAATGACCCTTGAGCCATTTTTGAGGTGTTCAAAGTCCTCAAGGAGTTTGACATGTGCAACTTCAAGCTTATCATTTTTAGTTTTGAAATAATTGGCCACCTCAAGGGCACTATCCCAGGATTCCTTTATTCTAGATAATTCTAGAGCAAAAGTCCCCTTAAGAGATTCCTTGGTGGTTTGTTCAAGTTCAAGAGCTTGAGAGAGGTCCACGATCTCATTAGCGTAATCACGTTCATGACCTTCCATTTTATCAATGGTGACCTCATGCTCCTCGAGATGATTTCCATAAAGTTGGAACAAGCAATTTTATTCTTATGAAGAGCTTTAAAAATCATTTCCCCATTAAGTTTTAAGGAGGCAGCATTATCATTCTCTTCATCATTATCCTCATTATCATCATCATTAACATTACCATCAGAAGATATATTGGGATTCAAAGTGGGAGATTGCTATGTCTTGAGCTTGCGTTGGTTTTCCTTGAAGAGGAAAGGGTGATGCAGCACAATAGTGTAAGTATTTCCCTTAGTTTTTGAGAACCAAGGTATCAATCCAGTAGGAGGCTCCTCAAAAGTCCCACGCACCTACACAAACAAACAAAGAACTCACAACCAACGCAATAAAGGGGTTGTCAATCCGTTCACGTCCACTTGCGAAAGTGAGATCTAATAGAGATAGTATGATAAGATAAATATATTTTTGGTATTTTATAATATAGATGCAAAAAGTAAAGATGCAAATAAAAGTAGATTAGAAGCAAATATGATAAGAGATAGACCCCGGAGCTATAGGTTTCACTAGAGGCTTCTCTCAAGATAGCATAAGTATTACGGTGGGTGAACAAATTACTGTCGAGCAATTGATAGAAAAGAGAATAATTATGAGATTATCTAGGCATGATCATGTATATAGGCATCACGTCCGCAAAAAGTAGACCGACTCCTGCCTGCATCTACTACTATTACTCCACACATCGATCGACTCCTGCCTGCATCTAGAGTACTAAGTTCATAAAGAACAGAGTAACGCATTAAGCAAGATGACATGATGTAGAGGGATAAACTAATGCAATATGATATAAACCCCATCTTTTTATCCTCGATGGCAACAATACAATACGTGCCTTGCAACCCTTTCTGTCAATGGGTAAGGACAGCGCAAGATTGAACCCAAAGCTAAGCACTGATCCCATGGCAAGAAAGATCAATCTAGTAGGCCAAACCAAACCGATAATTCGAAGAGAGTTGCAAAGATAACTCAATCATACATAAAAGAATTCAGAGAATATTCAAATATTATTCATAGATAACCTACAATTCATCGGATCTCGACAAACACACCGCAAAAAGAGTTTACATCGAATAGATCTCCACAAGAGAGGGGGAGAACATTGTATTGAGATCCAAAAAGAGAGAAGAAGCCATCTAGCTAATAACTATGGACCCGAAGGTCTGTGGTAAACTACTCACAACTCATCGGAGGGGCTATGGTGTTGATGTAGAAGCCCTCTGTGGTCGATTCCCCCTCCGGCGGAGTGCCGGCGAAGGCTCCAAGATGGGATCTCGCGGATACAAAAGGTTATGGCAGTGGAAATTGTGTTTCGGGTGCTCCTTGGATGTTTCCGGGGTACGTAGGCTTATATAGGAGGAAGAAGTATGTCGGTGGCCGCCCGAGGGGCCCACGAGACAGGGGGCGCGTCCTATAGGGGGGCGCCCTACCCTCTCGTGGCCACCTCGGCTGCTTCTTGACTTTCACTCCAAGTCCTCTGGATCACGTTCGTTCCAAAAATCACGCTCCCGAAGGTTTCATTCCGTTTGGACTCCGTTTGATATTCCTTTTCTTCGAAATACTGAAATAGGCAAAAAAACAGCAATACGGGCTGGGCCTCCGGTTAGTAGGTTAGTCCCAAAAATGATAATAATGTGTAAAATAAAGCCCATAAACATCCAAAAGAGGTAATATAATAGCATGGAACAATCAAAAATTATAGATACGTTGGATACGTATCAAGCATCCCAAAGTTTAATTCCTGCTCGTCCTTGAGTAGGTAAATGATAAAAACAGAATTTTTGATGTGGAATGCTACCTAGCATAATTCTCAATGTAATTTATCTTTATTGTGGCATGAATGTTCAGATCCAAGTGATTCAAAATAAAAGTTCATATTGACAAAAGAAATAGCAATACTTCAAGCATACTAATAAAAGCAATCATGTCTTCTCGAAATAACATGGCTAAAGAAAGTTCATCCCTACAAAATCATATAGTTAGGCTATGCTTCATTTTCGTCACACAAAGATTTTCCCAACTTCTATACCCCCGATGACAAGCCAAGCAATTGTTTCATACTTAAATAATCTCAAACTCTTTCAACCTTCACGCAATACATGAGCGTGAGCCATGGACATAGCACTACGGTGGAATAGAATAATGATTGGGGATTGTGTGGAGAAGACAAAAAAGGAGAAAGTCTCACATTGACGAGGATAATCAACGGGCCACGGGAATGCCCATCAATTGATGTCAACATGAGGACTAGGGATTGCCATGCAATAGATGCACTAGAGCTATAAATGAATGAAAGCTCAACAAAAGAAAACTAGTGGGTGTGCATCCAACTTGCTTGCTCACGAAGACCTAGGGCATTTGAGGAAGCCCATCGTACGAATATACAAGCCAAGTTCTATAATGAAAAATTCCCACTAGTATATGAAAGTGACAACATATGAGACTCCCTTCATGAAGAACAAGGTGCTACTTTGAAGCACAACATATGAGACTCACTACATGAAAAACAAGGTGCTACTTTGAAGCACAAGTGTGGAAAAAGAGATAGTAGCATTGCCCCTTTATTTATTTTTTTCTTTTTTTTCTTTTTCTTTTTTCTTTGGCCTTTCTTTTTTTTCCTTTTTCTTTTGGCCTTTTTTTCTTTTTGGGCAATGCTCTAATAATGATGATCATCACACTTTTATTGATTACAACACATGAATTACAACTCGAAACTAGAACAAGATATGACTCTATATGAATGCCTCCGGCGGTGTACCGGGATGGTGCAGTGAATCAAGAGTGACATGCATAAAAAATTATGCATGGTGGCTTTGCCAGAAATACGATGTCAACTACATGATCATGCAATGTCAATATGACAAAAGTAATGCATGTCATGATTATGATGAACAGAACGGGTGGAAAGTTGCATGGCAATATATCTCGGAATGGCTATGGAAATGCCATAAATAGATAGGTATGGTGGCTGTTTTGAGGAAGATATAAGGAGGTTTATGTGTGATAGAGTGTATCATATCACGGGGTTTGGATGCACCGGCGAAGTTTGCACCAACTCTCAAGGTGAGAAAGGGCAATGGACGGTACTGAAGAGGCTAGCAATGTTGGAAAGGTAAAAGTGCGTATAATCCATGGACTCAACATTAGTCATAAGAACTCATATACTTATTGCAAAAATTTAGAAGTCATCAAAAACCAAGCACTACGCGCATGCTCCTAGGGGGATATATTGGTAGGAAAAGACCATCGCTCATCCCCGACCGCCACTCATAAGGATGCACAAGCCAGGTACACTTCATGTTTCAAATTTGTTACACAACTTTAACCATACGTGCATGCTATGGTACTTGCTAACTTCAACACAAGCATTCTTTAAATTCATAATCACCCAACTAGCATGACTTTAATATCACTACCTCCCTATCTCAAAACAATTATGAAGTATCAAGTTGATCATAGCATCCAATTCACTTCTTATGATAGTTTTTATTATACCCAACTTGGATGCTCGTCATTCTAGGACCAATTTATAACCATAGCAAATACCATGCTGTTCTAAAAGACTCTCAAAATAATATAAGTGAAGCATGAGAGATCAACAATTTCTTCAAAATTAATCTGCCGTTATGCTCTAAAAGATATAAGTGAAGCAGTAGAGCAAAAACTATCTAGCTCAAAAGATATAAGTGAAGCACATAGCATATTCCAGTAAATTTCAATAAAATAGGCTTCTACCAAAAGGTGTGTTACAGCAAGGATGATTGTGGTAAACTAAAAAGCAAAGACTAATATAATACACGACGCTCCAAGCAAAACACATATCGTGTGGCGAATAAAAACATAGCTCCAAGTAAAGTTACCAATGAACGAAGACGAAAGAGGGGATGCCTTCCGGGGGCATCCCCAAGCTTAGGCTTTTGGCTATTCTTGAATATCTTGGGGTGCCTTGGGAATCCCCAAGCTTAGGCTCTTTCCACTCTTTATTCCATAGTCCATCAAAGCTTTACCCAAAACTTGAAAACTTCACAACACAAAACTCAACAGGAAATCTTATAAGCTCCGTTAGTGAAAGAAAACAAAACCACCACATCAGGTACTATAATGAACTCATTATTTATTTATAAACCTACTGTATTCCAAGTTCTCTATGGTTCACACCCTTACTTACTAGCCATAGATGCATCAAAATAAGCAAACAACACACGAAAAACAGAATCTGTGAAAAACAGAACAGTCTATAGCAATCTGTAACTAACGCAAACTTCTGGAACTCTGAAAATCCTAACAAAATAGGACGTAGTGGAAAATTTATTTATTGATCAGAAGCAAAAAAGAATCAATGCAAAAGCACGTTTCTGTGATTTATTGAATTTTTTTATCGTGAGCTCAAAGTTTCTGTTTTTCAGCTGAATCAAATCAACTATCATCATAGGTTATCCTATAGGTTTTACTTGGCACAAACACTAATTAAAAGGTAAAAATACATCTAAACATAAAGTAGATGCAAAGTTTATTACTAAACAGGAACAAAAACAAAAAACATAAAGAAAATTGGGTTGCCTCCCAACTAGCTCTATCGTTTAACGCCCCTAGCTAGGCATAAAAGCGAAGATAGATCTAAGTAGTGCCATCTTTGGCACTTGATTCATACATAGCTCGCATGATAGATTCATAAGGTAATTTGAATTTCTTTCTTGGAAAGTGCTCCATGCCTTTCTTTAATGGAAATTGGAATCTAATATTCCCTTCCTTCATATCAATAATCGCACCAATCGTTCTAAGGAAAGGTCTACCAAGAATAATAGGGCAAGAAAGATTGCAATCTATATCAAGAACGATAAAATCTACGGGCACCAAATTTCTATTTGCAACAATGAGAACATCATTGATCCTTCCCATTGGCTTTTTAATGGTGGAATCCGCAAGGTGCAAATTTAAAGAGCAATCATCAAGATCATGGAAACCTAGAATATCACATAAAGTTTCCGTAATCGTGGAAACACTAGCACCCAAATCACATAAAGCAAAACACTCATGATCTTTAATTCTAATTTTTATAGTAGGTTCCCACTCATCATTAAGTTTTCTAGGTATAGAAACTTCCTAATTGAGTTTTTCATCATAAGATTGCATCAAAGCATCAATGATATGTTTGGTAAAAGCTTTATTTTGACTATAAGCATGTGGAGAATTAACAACGGATTGCAACAAGGAAATACAACTTTCTAAAGAACAATTATCATAATCAAAATCCTTGAAATCCGTGATAGTGGGTTCAATACTATTTAAAGTCATGACCTCTCCAATCCCACTTTTACCAAATTTAGCATCAAGATCTAAAAACTCCGAAATTTTGGGATGCCTTCAAAATAAAGTTGACTCATCTCCAGTCCCATTATTATCAAGATTCATATTGCAAAACAAAGATATAATAGGGGACACATCAATAACTTTAATATCTTCATCATTATTTTCATGCAAACTAGAATAACGCGCCTTTATAAAGCTATCTTTCTTAGCACGTAATCTAGCGGTTCTTTCCTTGCACTCGTCAATGGAAATTCTCATTACTTTGAGAGACTCATTGATATCATGCTTAGGGGAAGAATATCTAAGTTTAAGAGAATCGACATCAAGCGAAAGTCTATCAACGTTCCTAGCCAAATCATCAACTTTGAGCAATTTTTCTTCAAGCAAGGCATTAAAATTCTTTTGAGAAATCATAAATTCTTTCACACTATTCTCAAAATCAGAGGGCGTCTTACTAAAATTACCATAAGAGTTATTGTAGGAATTTCCATAATTATTAGAGGAATTACTAGGGAACGGTCTAGAATTAAAGTTTCCTCTATAAGCATTGTTTCCAAAACTATTCCTACCAACAAAATTCACATCCATAGATTCATTATTATTCTCAATCAAAGTATACAAAGGCATATCATTGGGATCAAGAGGAGTATTTTTAGTAGCAAACAAGATCATAAGTTCATCCATCTTTCCACTCAAAACATTGATTTCTTCTATAGCATGCACTTTTTACTAGAAGATATTTCGGTGTGCCATTGAGAATAATTTGCCATAATATTATGAAGAAGTTTTGTAGCATCTCCTAACGTGATTTCCATAAACATGCCTCCCGCGGCCGATTCTAAGAGATTACTAGAAGCAAAGTTCAAACCGGCATAAAATTTTTGTATGATCATCCATAAATTCAGACCATGAGTAGGGCAATTGCGAATCATCAATTTCATTCTTTCCCAAGATTGGGCAACATGCTCATGATCAAGTTGTTTAAAATTCATAATATCGTTCCTAAGAGTGATAATCTTAGCGGGAGGAAAATACTAAGAGATAAAAGCATCTTTGCACTTGTTCCAAGAATCAATACTATTTTTAGGCAAAGATGAAAACCAAGCTTTAGCACGATCTCTAAGCGAAAACGGAAATAACTTCAATTTAACAATATCATTATCTGTATCTTTCTTCTTTTGCATATCACACAAATCAACAAAGTTGTTTAGATGAGTAGCGGCATCTTCACTAGGAAGGCCGACGAATTGATCTTTCATAACAAGATTCAGCAAAGCAGTATTGGTTTCACAAGACTCAACATCATTAAGAGGAGCAATTGGAGTACTAAGGAAATCATTATTATTGGTATTCGAGAAATCACACAATTTGGTATTATCTTGCGCCATGGCAACAAGTAATCCAACAAACAAGCAAACAGAAAAAGGCAAGCGAAAAGAGAGGAGGAGATTGGGAAAGAGAGGGTGAATAAAACGGCAAAGGTGAAGTCGGGGAGAGGAAAACGAGAGGCAAATGGAAAATAATGTAAATGCGAGGGAGATGGGTTTGTGATGGGTACTTGGTATGTCTTGACTTGAGCGAAGACCTACCCGGCAATGGCGCCAGAAATCCTTCTTGCTATGTCTTGAGCTTGCGTTGGTTTTCCTAGAAGAGGAAAGGGTGCTACAGCACAGTAGCGTAAGTATTTGCCTCAGTTTTTGAGAACCAAGGTATCAATCCAGTAGGAGGCTCCTCAAAAGTCCCATGCACCTACACAGACAAATAAAGAACTCGCAACCAACACAATAAAGGGGTTGTCAATCCCTTCACAGCCACTTGCGAAAGTGAGATCTAATAGAGATAGTATGATAAGATAAATATATTTTTGGTATTTTATAATATAGATGCAAAAAGTAAAGATGCAAATAAAAGTAGACTGGAAGCAAATATGATAAGAGATAGACCCCGGAGCCATAGGTTTCACTAGAGGCTTCTCTCAAGATAGCATAAGTATTACGGTGGGTGAACAAATTACTGTCGAGCAATTGATAGAAAAGAGAATAATTATGATATTATCTAGGCATGATCATGTATATAGGCATCACGTCCGCAATAAGTAGACCGACTCCTGCCTGCATCTACTACTATTACTCCACACATCGATCGACTCCTGCCTGCATCTAGAGTACTAAGTTCATAAAGAACAGAGTAATGCATTAAGCAAGATGACATGATGTAGAGGGATAAACTCATGCAATATGATATAAACCCCATCTTTTTATCCTCGATGGCAACAATACAATACGTGCCTTGCAACCCTTTCTGTCAATGGGTAAGGACAGCGCAAGATTGAACCCAAAGCTAAGCACTTAACCCATGGCAAGAAAGATCAATCTAATAGGCCAAACCAAACCGATAATTCGAAGAGACTTGCAAAGATAACTAAATCATACATAAAAGAATTCAGAGAAGATTCAAATATTATTCATAGATAAACTTGATCGTAAACCCACAATTCATCGGATCTCACCAAACACAGCAAAAAGAGTTTACATCAAATAGATCTCCACAATATAGGGGGAGAACATTGTATTGAGATCCAAAAAGAGAGAAGAAGCCATCTAGCTAATAACTATGGACCCGAAGGTCTATGGTAAACTACTCACAACTCATCGGAGGGGCTATGGTGTTGATGTAGATGCCCTCCATGGTCGATTATCCCTCCGGCGGAGCACCGGCGAAGGCTCCAAGATGGGATCTCGCGGATACAGTAGGTTACGGCGGTGGAAATTGTGTTTCGGGTGCTCCTTGGATGTTTTCGGGGTATGTAGGCTTATATAGGAGGAAGAAGTACGTCGGTGGCCGCCTGAGGGGCCCATGAGACAGGGGGTGCGCCCTGTAGGGGGGGGGCACCCTACCCTCTCGTGGCCGCCTCGGCTGCTTCTTGATTTGCACTCCAAGTCCTCTCGATCACGTTCGTTCCAAAAATCACGCTCCCGAAGGTTCCATTCTGTTTGGACTCCATTTGATATTCCTTTTCTTCGAAATACAGGAATAGGCAAAAAAAACTGCAATACGGGTTGGGTCTCCGGTTAGTAGGTTAGTCCCAAAAATGATAATAATGTGTAAAATAAAGCCCATAAACATCCAAAAGAGGTAATATAATAGCATGGAACAATAAAAAATTATAGATACATTGGATACATATCAGAGATACCTTTGTAGCCTTAGCCATAAGGCAAAAGTGAGAAAGAATAGATGATGATGTTGGATCCCGTGAAGAACAATTCAAGACCACACCTTGTTCCATGGAGCATTGGGTTTCGTCTACATTGTTAGCACAACAACTTGAGGGAATAGAGGCATTTTTATCATGGCAACAAGACATAGCAAGCATATCATCATGAGATTTAGTCAACAAATTTCTACATGATATGCAAGGACTATCAACACAAGCATGTGAAACATCTAGAGAGCTCGAAGTGTTGAAGTCCAAAGGATTATCACAATTAGATATTGATGAAGGATCATCAACAATAAGCCTACTATCATCATTGAAGTGACCAACACTACTTACCATATCATTACCTTGTTGAAATCCACATGTAGGTGAGGTAAAAAAAGTTGAGAATAGTATACGAATGGAGGTGGAGGGAGAACAACCATTCCCACAAATCTTGGACACACCTTATTTATCTTCAAGCATTGCCCACAACTCATGAGCATCCCGAAACATCACGAATTGAAATATAACTACATTTCTCAAAGCATCTAAAAGCACATTAGAATCTTGTGTATTGAGATAAGAGTTTTTCTCATCCTCTAGAGATAATCTCTGAGGATCATTTGGAGGATCAAAACCCATATCTAAAATTTGCTCTAAATTTGGGTCCATGATCCTAAAGAGATTAACCATGCGAATTACCCAAACATCAAAATGTGTGCCATCAAAACTAAGAGTGTCAGAATCCTAATCCCCTAGTCGGCATCTTTACTCTCTAGGCGGTTGAGAGTAATAAATAGAGACGAGGCTCTAATACCAATTGAAAGATCGTGGATGTCGCCTAGAGGGGGTGAATAAGCACTTTAAAATAATTACAGTTTAGGCATGAACAAAAGCGGAATAAAACTAGCGTTTAATTTGTCAAGCACAAAACCTAAAAGAACACTACAAAAAAATACACTTCCGTGATGATACGTGTTTGTCACAATAGGTCACTTTTTGTCATGCATCTACATCCATGATGATTTTATGACAGAATCAAGATAGTCATACCTATGCTGTGGTAGAAGTGTTCCATGACATTACCAAAATTATCATCACAGAAGTGTCCACTTCCATGACAATAAATCGTGTGTCATGGAAGTGCTTTCGTCAAGGGTGACTGACATGTGGCATCCACCATAACGGGTTGCCGTTAAGCTATCGGGTCCGGTTTTGGATCCGATAACCCGCTAACAGCCACGACCAATGGGGATTTTCCATGTGTAAATTTGTCATTGGCCGGAGGAACCACATGTCGGCTCACCGTTGGGACAGATGTCATAAACTCATTGGACCAAAGACGCCTATGATACGTCGACACGTGGCTCGACCCAACAGAGGCCCATTCCTAGGAAAAGGCCGACCCGTTTGACTTGGTCAAAAGGTAGCGGGCCGGCCCACAGAAAGCCTGTTAACGGCCTGTTCGCATATAGCCCATTTACATCCCACTAACCCAGGGCCCGTTAAGGCCTATTCGAATTAGGCCTAGTAGCATCATCTAGGTCGTCCAATATGTCACTACTAGGAAAACGGCTATAGCTAATATGGACATTAATGGCGCACCACGTATGTGGTGCGCCACTGCTATATAGCAGCGGTGCACCGTGTATAGGTACACCATTAGTGTCCATATCACTAATGGTCCACCACACACACGGTGCGCCACTACTAACAATTTTTTTTTCAAAACTAGTAATGGCGCACCAGGCGATAGTGCGCCATTACTAGTTTTAACTAGTAATGGCGCACCACACACTCTGTGCGCCACTACTAACAATTTTTTTCACTCTTTTTTTCAAAACTAGTAATGGCGCACCTGGGGATAGTGCGCCATTACTAGTTAAAACTAGTAATGGCGCACCACAACCACGGTGCGCCACTACTAACAATTATTTTTTTATTTTTTTTCAAAACTAGTAATGGCGCACCACATACTAGGTGCGCCATTAGTAACCAGGGTTACTAATGGCGCATTCTTAGGAGGTGCGC
The DNA here is from genome assembly GCF_002162155.2 of Triticum dicoccoides. Lineage (NCBI taxonomy): Eukaryota > Viridiplantae > Streptophyta > Magnoliopsida > Poales > Poaceae > Triticum > Triticum dicoccoides. The sequence goes on along the minus strand of NC_041383.1, from coordinate 475,239,265 downwards.
CATTGGTAACCTGACAGCAGCTAGATATTTTGGACAGCCACCTACCACACTCACTTCCCCACTTCATTCTCTCCACCTCCACCTCCAATCTTGTCTCGGCTGCCTCCTCCTCCTCACCTCATTTGCATCATAGATTCACCCAAATTAAGTGGTTAAATTTCCTTTTTTTGATAGGTAAGTAAGGAGAAAGGTTTGTTTATGTTCTAGATCTACTTTTTTCTCCCTCCAACAACATGCACATGCACTTTTTATGGCCTAGATATACATATGTTTGTGTTTGCAGGAACCGGTATTTGAAATGCGATAGTTCCCAATATTTTGCCGGAATGTTGATTCATTTCCGTTTCGGCGAGAATTTGGCACTATGCATTCTTTTTGGTCCTATTTTTAGGCAAAGTCATGCCAATTTCTTTTTGGTTCTATAATATCGTTTTGCTCTACCCCGCAGGCGACCATGGTCCGCACGATGACCGAAGGCATTGTGAATAGGTTTTTAAGCTCCGAGAAGGCCGAGATGCTTCAAAAGAACGAGATGGAGATAAGATGTCCGTGTCGAAGATGCAAGCTAAAGAGCCTTATGGACCCGGATTCCATAGAGGTGCGGGACCACCTGCTCTTGCATGGTTTCATGGATGGATATTGGTGGCAAGGTGATGAAGATGATTATGAAGTCGTCCATGGGGGCGGGCAAGAAATGAGGAAGGGCAGCAAGACAACTGCGGCGAGGGCGGGCGAGAAGACGAAGAATCTCCAGGACATGATCATGAAGTAGATGCAGTACACAGTCATCATGTAGAAGATGTTGGACATGATGATGAGGAAGATCAAGACGAAGGGCATGATCATGAAGATGAAGATGCCAGAGCAGACGACGATGGACCGTCGATGGGCTGGGTGTAGGACCCTCATATTCACGAGCTGCTTCTCAAGCAGACGGATAACACAAGAGCTCCCGCCCGAGAGAAAGCCAAGCTGGATCAACTGGAGATAGACGAGGTTACTCCATTGTATGAAGGATGCAGGCCCGAGGATACCCGCCTGAAAGTAATGCTCATGGCTCTGGAGATGAAGGTAAAACACAAAATGACTGACGCCTGCTTCTACAAGAACATGTCATTCTGGCACGAACGTCTTCCCAAGGGGAACAAGTGCCCGAACAGTTTCGAGGAGGCGAAGAAAATCATGTGTCCTCTGGATTTACCGCACGTGAAATACCATGTGTGCATGAACAATTGCATCATTTATCAGGACGAGCACGCGGAGTCTACCATATGTCTGGTGTGCAGTGTCACTCGATACAAGAAGAGGAAGAAAGCTCCTCGAAAAGTGGTGTGGTTCTTTCCGATCACTCGTTGTCTGCAGCGGTATTTCGCGGACTCTAAGGTAGCAAAGCTACTGCGTTGGCACGCGGATCGGGAGGAGAAGACGCGAGAAGATGACGGAAATGATCCGGAGATAAATAAAAAGACAAGATGCTGAGTCACCCTAAGGATGCGAGGCAGTGGCAAGCGTTGTACTTCGAACACCCAGAATTTGGGGACGATCCAAGGAACATCATGCTGGGTGCGAGCACCGATGGAGTCAATCCATTTGGCAGCCAGAGAAGCACACATAGCACCTGGCCTGTGTTTGTGTGGATGTGCAACCTTCCCCCATAGTTGTGCATGAAGAGGAAGTACATTCACACGAGTATGCTAATTGAAGGGCCGAAACAACCAGGGAACGACATCAATCTATATCTGGGGCTGCTGAAAGAGGAGCTAGACACGCTGTGGAAAATGCCAGCGAATACGTGGGACGCCGCAGAGAAATAATATTTCCCTATGAGAGCCGCACTGCTCACAACGGTGCATGACTATCTCGGTTACGGATATGTCGCGGGGCAGGTGGTCCACGGATTTTCTGGTTGCGTCAGGTGCATGGATGACACAACGTATCGCCAGCTAGATAGAGATCCCAGGTCTTTGAAAACCGTGTTCATGGGACATCGAAGGTGGCTTCGCGACGATGACTCATGAAGAAAATGCAAGGATCTGTTCGATGGTGAAACCGAACCTTGAAGACGCCCGCGTATGAGGAGCGGCGAGGAAATAGACAAGCTGTTGAAAAATTGGAAAGAGTGCCCATCGCCGGGAAAGAAGCAAAATGCGCCAGAGCCGCTGTTGAAGGTATGGAAAACGAGGTCTGTTTTCTGGGACTTGCCGTACTGGAAGATCCTCCGTGTGCCTCACAGCCTTGATGTCATGCATATCACGAAGAACGTGTGCGAGAGTCTGCTTGGTACGCTACTCAACATGCCAGAGAGGACCAAAGATGGGCCGAAAGCAAGGGCAGACTTGAAATCAATGGGCATCAGGGAGGAGCTTCATGCTAATGATGATGATGAGGCGAAGGACACGGAAAGACGTCGCAAAGGCAAAAAGGCCAAGAAGATCGGAAATGACTGCCCTCCCGCATGCTTCACTCTAAGCTAGGAGGAGATCGAGTAGTTTTTCACCTGCCTCGCAGGAGTAAAACTTCCTTACGGTTACGCGGGGAAGATAAGCAGATACCTAGACTCAGCGAAGCAGAAGTTCAGCGGGATGAAGTCTCACGACTGTCACGTCCTGATGACGGAGATACTTCCAGTTGCAATCCGTGGGATCATGGAAGCGCATGTCCGTGAAACGCTATTTGGCCTATGCAACTTTTTTGACGTCATCTCTCGGAAGTCGGTTGGCGTGAGGCAACTCAAAAGGCTACAGGAAGAGATCATGGTGATACTATGCGAGCTTGAGATGTACTTCCCGCCAGCATTTTTCAATGTTATGGTGCATCTGCTGGTCCATATCGTGGAGGATATCATCCAACTCGGGTCGACGTTCCTGCACAGCATGATGTCGTTCGAAAGGATGAATGGTGTCATCAAAGGATACGTTCGCAACATGTCACGTCCAGAGGGAAGCATAGCCAAGGGATTTCTGACTGAAGAGTGCTTCTCCTATTGCATGAATTATCTAGGCATCGAGAACCCCGTTGGTCTGCCCGTCAATAGGCACCTCGGCAGGCTCGCTGGATGGGGTCACCGCGAGGGTCGCCGCGAAATGCATGTCGACTTCAAGGGTCCACTCGCTGACTTTCAAAGAGCAAACCTAGTCGCGCTACAACACATAGACGTGGTCGATCCTTGGGTGGTAGAGCACAAAACCTTTATTGAGAAGACGTACAATGACCGAGGCCAATAGAGGATGGATGGAGATATAATCAAAGAGCAAAACTCATGTTTCATGCGTTGGTTCAAGGAGAAGCTTCTGTCGTACCCTTTACATGAGGATTCTTCCACGGAAGAAAAACTCATATTCGCCTTGTCACAAGGCGCCGAGCACAACCTGATGACCTATGAGGCGTACGATATCAACGGCTACACATTCTACACTGAGGAAAAGGACATGAAGAGCGATGGTTATCAGAACTCTGGGGTAACGATGGAATCCTACACCAGTAACAACAAGGACAGATACTACGGAAGGATGAAGGAGATCTAGGAGCTGAGCTATGCTGGAGAGAAGGCCCCGATGTTCTGTGTCAGATGGGCCAAGACCGTCCTAAAAGAAGACCGGTATTTCACCACCATGGTTATACCCGAAGCCAAATCCAAGACAGCGGGTGCAAACATCACCGCGAAAAATGAGCCATGGGTACTGGCTTCCCAAGTAGACCAATGCTTCTTCATTACCGACCCGTCAAAGCCCAATCGTGTTGTTGTGAGGAGAGGCAAAAGGAAGATCATCGGAATGGATGGAGTTTCCAATGAGCAAGACTTCGACAAGTACGGAGACCCGAAGATGGAACATGACGACAACGATGAAGTACCAGCATACACCACAAGAAGAAGCAGGACCACCATACCTAAAGGACGTCCGTTCAAGAGAAGAACTCCATTTGCGAAAAAGAAGGGCAAGAAGATTGTGAAAAGATAGCTAAGATCGATTGTATTTAAATTGTAGCCTTCATTTCTCGATTGTATTTCGACATATGGAAATGGGCACTTTTTGAATTCATGAGTATTTTTTCATATTCATAAATGTTTTCTAAAAAAATATTTGATGCAACTAAAAATCCAAAAAATATATTTTCAAATAACAAATTTGATGATATTTTTTCATATTCATAAATGTTTTCATATTCATATTTTTTCATAAATTTTTTCAAATTTGATGATATTTTTTCACATTCATAAATGTTTTCAAATTTGATTGTCATTTTCTAAAAAATTATTAAATGCAACTAAAAATCCAAAAAAAAGTTAGTAATGGCGTAGGGGAAGGTGCGCCATTGCTATCAAGGTATTTATGGCACACCCCTAGGAGGTGCGCCATTGATATACAAATTTTTATTTATGTTTATTCTGGTATTTTATTTTTCAGTGTTCCTTTTCCTTCTTAAATTGGCAAACATTTTTTTGAAAATACGAACATTTTTCTAACTCACAAAAAGTATTGAATTTGTTAATATTTTTTGAACTTGTGAATATTTTAAAATTTCATGGGCACTTTTTGAATTCATGAATATTTTTTCAAATTTGATGATATTTTTTCATATTCATAAATGTTTTCTAAAAAATTATTAGATGCAACTAAAAATCCAAAAAAATATTTTCAAATAACAAATTTGATGATATTTTTTCATATTCATAAATGTTTTCATATTCATATTTTTTCATAAATGTTTTCAAATTTGACAGGTGCCCATGATACTACCAGTTTAGGAGCTGTAGCTGTAGGTGGCGCTTGCGGTCATCACAGCATGATGGCTGCACCAACTAGTAGGAGTATTTGGTATCGGTTTTAGGATGGGTTGGTGTTGCTAACTGTTATAGCAGAAGCAGACAAGGGACATTCTGAAGTGGTTGTATCCACCTTAACTCCCACTTGTAGCACAAATTGCCAGTTTTAGGGCGAACCATACTTCATGCTTTAAACATGAAGCGCTGGATAGGCTGAGGCGAGCTATTTCTCCCGGTCACGGGGAATACAAGCATGAAGCATACGCTTTATATGTACATAAGTTTCTCTGTCAAGAGCCAAATATTACAACATTCATCAAGCCCCATTGTCCCATGTAAATTATGTTACACGAACCAAAACCAAACTGTTCTTTAATCAGTTCAGAATGCACCAATGACATTTTGCTCTCAACTGACATAATAATGCTAGTATAGTGGTCAAGAAACTAAGTGCTGGCTGGCTGTTTTACACTTAGTTTTTATAATTCATAGCAGTATGTGGTAAATTCTTACTCTAAGCAAGGTAATTAAGTAAACTGTGACATGGTCACTACACTAGTACGATGTTGCTCTCTTCAGCTAGCTTAGATAGGGCCAGTTGAGGTAGGCAAGCAAGCAAGCAAAAAAGGATGGATTCTCTGACCCATTTGCTTTTCTTTTTGTTCTCTTTAACCACACACACACTCCTCTGTCCATGGTGTTTTTTTCAGTCTCCTGTATATTCTCGTCATGTTTGTTCTCTAAATCTATGTAGTGGTCCTTGTACATACAATCTTCTTCAGTTCTAGCTTGAGAAGAGAGGGTTAGTAGCTTAAGACTACTGTGACTATAAGCATCTAGACAACATGTTGTAGGTTGTTTGTACTGCCTGTGTAGTTTCCATCAATTATGTTGAAGCACTCATTTGTATGACTTATTCTGTTCGTGTGATGCAATGTAAGGATACAATGTTGTATTTTCAAATGACCTTGATTTCTTTATTTGCAGTGACTTCAGAAATTGGAAATTGACCTTTTTGTGGTCAATCTCATTGCAAGGAAACCAATAACAAAGGATGCAATCTTGTTTTGCAAATGTTTTATAAAGCCCTGATATGTCATAGTGATGCTGCCGCTACTGTAGATCTTCTTAACTTTGTAAACTGTGATGCAATCTTTCTATGGTCAATAACAAAGGATGCAATCTTTCTGTGGTCAATCTCACTGAATTTTGTCAACTAGTGATGCTGCTGCTACTGTAGATCTTCTAAACTTGTGATCTTTTGAAATGACCCCTTTCTTCTGAAATGTTGATTAATTTCTGTTTCAGTTGAGAATGGGGCACTCCTAGGTCAAGAAAATTAGCAAAGGTCATGCCCAATTTTTTTGACCTAGAAGGTGCCCGATTCTCAACCGAAACAAAAAATAATCAACATTTATAGTTTGACCTAGAAGATGCCCAATTTGTTAACTCTAGCAGTGTACTCATGTTAAATATTTTCTAGACAAGCAGAAAGGAAATGCTTGTCAACGCTAGTAGCCTTTATTTTGAATTATACTACAGGTATTCAGTTAACAAACTAGACTGCATTTAAGAAATAACTCTAGTAGTCTTTTTTCCTATTTAGAGCAACATGGATGACAACGATGAGGCCGGCGGTTCGGGCAAGCAATTCTGGGAGCTGTCCCAGGAGATGGAGGAAGAACCTCACCGCTACGAGGACGCCGCGGAAGACACCGATCCCGACTACACCACCCCTATTGGTGTCGGGGATGACACCACTGATGGTGCCGCCAAGGATGCCACCACTGATGATGGCAACGCATGCACAGATGGCAGCCAACCGAAGAGGCAACGGAAGGACCGGCGCCCGAACATGCTCGGCACCGTCAAGGAGGAATTTACTGAAGTGTTCTCCAGTGGGTATCCAACGGCTCCCAAAGAATTAGTCAGTGGGTACTCGGGACAACTGGGGTGCATTCTCCGGAGCACCATCTCGATCAACACCGAGAACCTAAGGCATCGTGACTGAGGGAATTTGTGCAACCTCCTCTTCACGAAGCTGCACAAATGATACAAGTTCCCCGGTGACTTCGCAAACACATGCCTCTTAGGGAATAAAGTGAACAGTGCCGCCCTCACGAAGATGAGCACGGCCCTGGCTACTTGGAGAGCCGCGGCGAGGAGAAGGATTCTAAGAAGTGATAGTTATGAGAAGATCAGGGAGACAAATCCTTCGATCAGCAAAGCTGACTACCGCGAGTTCAAGATCAAGTGCGAGAGCAACGCATCCGCGGAATCAAGTCAGTGGGGGAAAGATATGTGGGACTTGAACTTAGGGGTCCACAAACTCGGTCCCGGCGGTTACAGAGTGACGGAACCTATATGGGACAAGGAGGACGGGGAGCATGCCGAGCAAGGCCTACCGCCCCTCTTCGATAAATACCGTGAGAAGCCGACCAGGAACTATGTCAGGGCCCGGTACAAGGTGGACCCGGTAACAAAGGAGCTTACCACGGATCCGAAGACCAAGGCACTTGAGCTTGTTCTGGTAAGGAATACACCCCCGCGTAATTAGCTCCATATGGTTGCATTCTAATTAATGAAGCCAAATTTCTAAATGGTTCACGTTCCTTCCGCAGGACACTGAAAGTAGTAGCGCGGGATCATCTCAGAGCTCCCCTTGGGACACCACTTTAAATAGGGCGTTCAACATAATGAAACACAAGGATAAGTTTAGTAAGCCGCCGTCAGCTGGTCGTGTGGCCGGCAAAGGCTTGTCCACGAAATGGTCGGAATACTATAATGCTGGGTGAAAGGAGAGAAAGACCAGCTCGGAAAGCCAGGAGTGCGAGATTCAAGAACTCAAGGCACAAGTGGCGCGGATTCCGAAGATAGTCGAAGAGAAAGTGCGAGACCAACTAGGAACGACGATCACCGCCATTGTGCCTAACTTGATTGAGGGGCTGCAGGCATGGATTGCGGGCGGCCAACAGGGGCCACCCCTGATTCCCAGCTTCATGGGCAGCAACCCACACAACGCGCCGACGGTGCCATTGGTGTCTCCGGTGGAGGCGGTATTGGTGTCTCCGGCGCCGGCGCCGGCATTGGAGCTTAATGCACCCGGGTGTGGGAAGAATACGCCGGCCGACACCTCGGCAGCAAGCGGCCCCTCCGTCACTTGCACGCCCGCCGTTGGCGGTGCCTCGACATTAGCCGAGCTCAACGCCATCACGGTAACTAAACCTCTCGGCCGATGACTTCATCTCCTTACCTTTGACTGGGCATCCCTGACGCCCTACATGTTTTAGCAGGGCGCCGCTGACGTTCCATGCACTCTCCTGCACTTCATGGGCAGTGGGTTGATCGATGTCGCCAAGGCCAGAATCGTTCAACCGGGCAACCGCGTGTTCCACGGTAATCCGATGCCACCCACCGTGTATAGGGTTCAACTGGTTCGGGTGCTGCGGGGCAACGATGACTTGTTACCTCCGTTTCGACCCCATGGGGTTGACGAAGATGATGTGATGACCCTCAACGCCTGCTTAAGCTGGCCCCTGCTTTTTCCGAAGAGCCATATTCGTTCGGGGGCAGGGGACACCACCCCACAAACAACACCGCCAGTCGTGCCGGCACCAAGCCATGGCAAGACCGCTGCAACGCTACCGCCGTTAGCTAATCCAGACATGCATATGGCACAGGATCCGGACAACAACGATAGTGCATTTACCAACATTGATAAGTACTTCAATGAACATGGGTACGGTGACAAATTCTTGGGGCCTCCTTCTCAAGAACCCAACCCTGCAAAAGACGATCGCGATCTAGCTGGTACCGCGGAGAAACCCAATTGCAACTGGCGTCGTCTAGAGTTCAGTTCTCAGGAGACGCCTCCAGCTGCCGCCTTCACCGAGCCTCAGATAGCCGAGGTGCGAAATATTATCAGCCCCAACACACTCAAGAAGGCGGTCTCTGAGCAGAACTCAATCCCATTACAGCAGAAGAAGCAGAAGGAACAGAAAAGAAAGAATAACAAGGGTGCGAGCCAGCCAACACCGAGTACGATCCGTGCTCAGGACGGGCCACCTTCACCAAAGGATATCTCGAGGAGGGTGCATGTGGCGGGTAGGCCGATGCTACCGACTAATCTGCTCAATGCTGGAACCGGTGCTATGCAGAGTCTGCATGATAGTGTTCTTTCTTTGGAGAAGCGGCGTCTCTTCGAGAATGATGTGGCATACCCGGTTTTCGTGGCCAAGGTGCCAGAGGGCAAGGGCTTTGTCGATAGCACCATCGGGGGTATGATCATCCTGTAGTTTGATGACATCTTCGCTATGTTTAACCTTCATCTGCTGCATTACACCTTCATTCGGCTATTTTCGCTCAGTATGGAGATGCGGATCATTGGAGACAAGACCCCGGACATCGTGATAGTCGATCCCTTCTACATGTGTGCCAAGATCTTGGGCAGCGCTGGGGACCGGGAAGTCACGAGTTCATACCTCGAAGGCGTCATTTTGGCGAACCCAAATAAGGATAACTTCCTCGTGCCTTACTTTCCCGAGTAAGTCATCCCCTCACTGCCCCGTAACATATGATTTCTTAGATTTCAATCGTTCTTTTTTTTCTAACATTTCGTGTTTTGTGAAGTGACACACATTGCACACTCATCCTCTTAAGCCCGAAATATTCCATGGCCACATATTTCGACTCAGACCATCAGTCAAAGAAAGACTACACAAATATCAAGAAAGTTCATGATGATGTCTCCCCAGCTATGGCAAATCTGGAGGCAACTTCAGGAGGCCAATTCGTAGGTACGGCAGGCATGTGTTCACCCACGTAACGACGTTCCCCTGTGTCAAGCAGCCGCCTGGCGGTCAGAAGGATTCCTACTACGCCCTCCATCACATGCGGGCGATCGTACGGGACCATAATCACCTTCTGCTACCAACTAATCTCAAAGATTGGGCCGCAAGCTTATCGGGAATCCAGGACGCCGACATCAGACAAGAATTCTTTCGCATCCAGTCGGAGTTTGCAGAAATCATCCATCAAGATGTCCTTCGTACCTCGGGGCAGTTCTACCTTAGATATCAACCATCCAAAAGTGAAATAGAAACAACGCTACAAATGCAGGCTGATAACGACCGCGATTTCATGACCATTACAATAGATGACGGCTTCATCCACGCTCTGGTCCCTGAGTCGAGTCGAAAGTAATGATGCTATGTAGTTCTGAAATATTGATTATCTCATGTCGTAGTTAAACTTTAATGAACTTGTATGTCTCTTTAGTTTGGATAGTTGTTCAACTTATATGTAATCGATGCTATTTATCAGTAGGACCATGAATCGTGCTATTAATGTGTTGCTTTTCTCTTCCGATCCTTTTGTTGCATACTTCTATATTGCTTATGTATTGTCTGTGAATTGCTACTAACATTTTGTTTGTCTAGTGCATTGAGATGCCGTCGTATGTCGTGTACAAGGGTAAGGTTCCCGGAGTCTACGGCGACTGGGAGGAGTGTCAGAGACAGGTTCACCGTTTCAGTGGTAACAGTTACAAAGGGTACACCACTAGGGCGGAGGCGGAAGCTAGATACGCACGCTATCTAGCGGGAGAGAGGAGGGAGCGTGGAGGAACTGGATGAAGACCAGTTTCATCGCGATGATGCTCATCGTGACCACAACTCTCTTCTATGTGATGGTAGTTTAGATGATCGATATTGACTTGTAATGTGAAGACAAACTCGCTACTCGCGGTCTCAAGACTTGTAATGTTCTAACTTTGTTCGGTATTTTGAATTCGGAGACTAATATGATGAATTGTATTCGGAGACTAATCTTATATTGTATTCGATAAATCTGCTATTTTATTTGTTGTGTTGTTTATATTCTGTTCTGTAATGTATTTTGTAACTTGTGCAAATATCAGAAAAGAAAAAAATTCCTAATATTCATAGTAGTGGCGCACCATATTGCACTTTAGTGGCGCACTGAAATAAACACACCAGTGGCGCATTATCTAAAAGTGCGCCATTAGTAACCCAGAGCACAAGGTAAATATGTCCCCCTAGGAGGCATAGTAATGGCGCACTAGTGGACATAGTAATGGCGCACTATGTGGTGTGCCACTATTATCTGGGATACTAGTGGTGCACTAGAGGTGCGCCATTACTATTTGTTACTAGTGGCGTGTTAATAATGGCGCACATGTAGTGCGCCATTAATAGCAAAAACAGGTGCGCCACTAACAACCCTTTTTCTAGTAGTGTGATTCCAGACCGTTTTTACTTCCGGCCCATGTATGGCCCATGATTCTTTCGGCCCATATGGGGCCCTTTGTAACTCTTGGCCCATTAACGACCTGTGGTGAAACTGGCCCGTAATGAATAGTGTATCACTTTGTACCCATTAACGGCCCATTATTCCATTGGGCTGTTTCCAGCCCATGTTATCTTTCGGCCTTCTTAGGGCCCATTTATTCTTGGGCTCATTTCCAGCATTCGGTTACATACGGCACGTTACTTTCCCTTTCTGCTTGTGGGCCAAATTCAGCCCGTGGTTACAGTCGGCCCATTTGTGGCCAGTTAATCCGTTGGGCCATTTTCATAGCGTCATCAAATACAGCCGATTAATGACGACCCGTTATGGTCGGCCCATGAACAGGTGATTCCAACTCTAGCCTATTTATGGCCCATAACGCGGTTTGTTACTGGCCCATATTTGGCCAATCGGTCATACAGCCCATAGAAGGCCCATTGATGATACGACCCGTAGAAGGCCCATTGTTTCTACGCCCGTAGAAGGCCCATTGTTTCTACAGCCCATAGAAGGCCCATTGTTCCTACGGCCCGTAGGTGGCTTAGGGTCACTACTGTAAATATGTAGCCCATGGTTATTGTGGGCTGGTTTTTAAAAATAGGTTATTGCGGCCACTAGCAAACCGTGGAAAAAGAACTGCACTGACTACAAGAAAATAAACAAACAAGACAACAAGGAAATAAATAAGCAAGCAACTTACACTGCGATACCACGACTATTACACATATTACATCCACTAGGCATCAAAGTTCGCCTTCAGTGCAAATATAGGGAACAAAGCAGCATATCGCATACACCGGTTGTCAAAGTTGACGACCAGTGCAAATAAACGCCGCAACAAAACAAGTCCAGAACAAAAACCACTTCAGAAGATCTCAATAAACAATATCCTGGGTATCCATAATGCTCGCAAGATGCTCAGCAAGCTTATTAACTTTCTCTTGTTTGGCGCTTAAATCCTCCAGCACTTGTTGTTGCACCAGAAAGTATGCTTCTGAATTCTGCAGGGACTTCCTCAGTCCTTCGGCTACTTGATGTAGCACAACTGACTGATGCCTTTCAGCTTGTAGCTGAGACTGAAGAAGCCGAAGTGATTCAAGCAGCGAGTTCGAAGAGTTTGTGCCAGCGGTACTGGCCAGTAACTCGAACACTACATCAACGCATGACTGTGGGGTTGTCTCACTGTCTATAAGATCATTTTTATCACCTTTCTTGGAGACCAACAGGGTCGTCTCACTATATTGAACCTTATTTGCATTACTTTCTCTACCAGTGCATAGTGGGGTGCTCTTCTCCAATATTATGTTCGCATTCTACATGAGAAACAAGCAGAAACATCATAGGTTTAGCATGTAGTATACGAAACTCATTTTGGTAAACCGGTTTAGTAGTTGGGTGGACAGGATAACAACATGAAACAAACATATATATATATATATATATATATATATATATATATACTATGGTCACTGTATTGTCCATATCATTCTAGTTTATGTTGCCAAATCAAGATAGAGACACAGTTTAAATCATATATTTTTAAGATACAACAACATAGACAAAATATAAGTGTGAGAAACTACACAACACTGTCAATACTTGTAATGTGCATCACATGAGAACATAACTGTTTATACAACTAAAGCTAAAATCAACATAGAGCAAGAAGTTAGAACAGCAACCAGTTAAAGAAATAGGTTTAAAACATACCTGTTGCGCCATTGGAGTTTCAATTGGATCCTTCAAATTGGAAATTAGTTGGTATCAGTAAATACAATGATGCAAGAGAAAGGAGTATGGACCATAGCTATGGAATCTGACCTGAGAATAGTTGCTCTTCTGCTTTAAACGTGGAGATTGGGTTCACTGTGGTGGTCTTCGTGCTTTAGGCACTGCAGTTGCTTTACAAACTGCTCATGTGGGGGGACTCTGCGGTGGATATGGTGTTGTGTCATCTAGAAGTGGGTTACTATCCGCTGGGGTTGGGGTTAGATGGGTTGTAGCTGGTTCTCTATCCAACGGTGTAAGTGTGCAATCTGGAAGAGTCTTAATTATGTGTGCTGGGGCGAGTTCGTGGGCCAGTACAACCATGGTTCTATCTGCATCGATAGGTAGCACCATCTTTTGTGAAGAACGGGGTTTTACTCCCTTAGATATTGCCATCACCCCCTCCAATTAAAATATGCTGATAAACAAGAAAAGAAATTGAACATACAGACATTATATGATAGACAGATGTGGTAATTCACATATATGTTGTCTAACCAAATAGGACAGCATGACACATTTTCACATATATGATGGCTAACTAAATAGGATAGCATGACACAATTTCAGATATATGAAGGATAGCTTAACAGGATATAATGGCATAATTCAACATATGATGAGTATCTAAACAAGATGACATGACATAACTATATGATGTATTTCTAAAATAGTTTGGGATGAAATAACTTACATACATATTGTCTAAGTATATAGGATGGCATGATATAATTGACATAATTGATTCATATACTAAGCAGCTAGCACTCGCTTGTATGATCTCTAAACTAAGCAGATGGAATTGACTATTGTGCATATGATGTCTAAACTAAGCAATGCAAGACACCATATGCATGATATGAGAAATATAAACATTGAAAATTAGAGCATACACCTCAGGTGGGATATAGGACTGGTCAACTGTCTCTGAATCCTCCTCCGAGGAGATACTTGTAACCATCGAGATATATGCTTCAACAGGTACAATTGCCTGCTCTGAAGACCTTGTTTTCACTCCTGATTTTTCCATAACCGGCTCAAATGGCTGATTCACATGAAGAGTAGTTCAATATACATAGATTGTCGACAAATGGAATACGTAATGAAAAAAAAGATGGCATGAGATAATTCACATATATGATGCTTGGCTACATGGCGGTGCATAATTCACATATATGATAGCTTGCTGAAAAACATGGCATTGCATAATTTGCATATCTGGTATATAAAGCAAACAAGAGGCATTTACACAAAGCATGTCCAATCTAAGCAGATGGCATGGCAATGCGAGACACCATATGCATGATATGAGCAATATAACCCTGCCAAGTTAGAGCATGCAGCTCGGGGGGGGGGGATGCGACTGGTCATCTGTCTCTGAATCCTCCTCTAAGGAGCTATTTGTAACCAGCACGAAATCTGCATCGACAGGTAGCACTGACTTCTCAGAAGACCTTGTTGTCACTCCAGATTTTCCCATGACCGACTCAAATGGCTGATGCACATGAAGAGTAGATGAATGTATAAACATTGTTGACAATTGGAATACATTATGAAAAATAAATATGGCACAATAGAATTCACATATACGATGACTGGCTAAACAGGATGTCATTTCATGATTCACGTATATGATGCCTGGCTAAAGAATATGGCATTGCATAATTCCCATATACTCCCTTCGTTCCTAAATATTTGTCTTTTTAGAGATTTCAAATGGACTACCACATACGGATGTATATGGACATATTTTAGAGTGTAGATTCACTCATTTTGCTCCGTATGTAGTCACTCGTTGAAATCTCTAAAAAGATAAATATTTAGGAAGGGTGGGAGTATGATATAGAAACCTAATAGGTGGCATTCACACAAAGCAAATCTAAACTAAGCTGATGACACATAAGATGTATAATGTAAGCAATGCGAGGCGCCATATGCATGATATGACCAACATCAGCATGCCATGTTAGAGCAAACACCTCAGGGGGGAAATAGGAGTGGTCGGCTCCCTCTGAATCCCCCTCTGAACAGTTATCTTCCTCTAGAATACAATCTGGAATGGCGGGAGGGGGCACTTCGCTCACCATGGAGCGGCATCTGCATGACATTATATTCCCACGCAACGGTCTTCTCTTTTTATCTACATGTTTAGTAGGATTGTGTACAATAACTGACATGCATAATAAAAAAACATAGTTAGATTATGTAAGGCCTAAAGGGTGCATGCAGAAATCAAGACAGATGGTAGCAAACGAGTGGATAGATCCAAAACCAATGATAGCGGGTAGATTATAGCTTCAGTTTAAAAAGATAGACGATGGATCATCTACTGTTTGTTGCCCACCCAACATGAACCACATAGAAGACCCTGGATGAATCAGATAGTAGACATATACTATTCGTTGCTACCTCGATATGTGCCCCACAGGCATTTTAAAACTCAATTTTGAACATTAGTTTGGACCTGACTCGGAGTCTAAGAGGTGAATAGGACAATAAAGTAGCAGGTAATAATAACCGATGTATAACGTAAGTAGACACGAAAGAGTGCGACCTCTCTTCCGGAACTGTGTAGTCCTCGGGTTCATCTGCTCAGTCGATGATGGTAATGCAGTTGGCAAGGCTGCCGACAACGGGGAAGATGATCTGAGGCAGCGAAAGGAAGTCTGCAGGGGGAATCTCTGCTGTAGTGATTGCTTCCGTCAATGGTGCACCTCAGGTGGGGTGGATGACGACACGGTAGGAGCAGGACATAACACACAGAGTTTTCTTTGACACCTATATGACAATAAAGTAAATCTGTAAGGGCTCCTTAGAATTGGAGGATTATCTAAACGCAGGAACAGGAAAAACACAGGAATAGGATAGGAATGCACGTGCAAAAAAAAGAGCATTTGCAAACATAGGATTTCTGTTAACTTGGGTGTTTGGTTCACATGAATTGGAAGAACACAGGAATGGAGAAACATTGTCAAATTAAAGTCAAACCATGTGAAAATGAAAAAAATAATAAGAATCTTAATATGCTAGTAATGCAATTAGTCCTGTTCTCCATGCATACTAATTTGAAAAGGACGTCCAAGTGGATATTAAAATTCCTACATTTTTTGTTTGAAAGAGACACCAAAGGAAAAAATCTTCCAGTTTTGCTTTGCTCATTCCTTCTAACCTAATGCACGAATAGTAGTACCATAGTAAAGTTTCCAATTCCTATGTTTTCCTTCACTTTTTCTTTGAACCAGTGGCGATTCTAGTAGGCAGTCTTCAACAGGATGAAGCCTGACCTCCAAATATTTTGTGAGCTTACATTTGGTCCACATTAGTATCATATAATGGCTATCTTGCTAAACCGATTAAAATTGTGGTTCAAATGATCATTTAGTTTTCTCCCTGTTAACTTTGTGACCATGATTCATTTATTTCTATATTTGCAACTGCTTTGAACCAAAGGATCCCTGAGGGATCAACATGAATGCAGAGTAACAAAGTGATGCGACGAGTGTACAACCTCTTTGGCATAGCCTTGTCGACCTCAACATCATTGGGTTGGACGTGGAGGATGGTGATGCTGGTTTTACTGTCAGAGGTGGGGAAGAAGATCTGAGGCCTCTGGATACGGCGGCGAGGGTACTGCTCGGCTGTGATGGATGGTTTCTTCGTTGGAGCAGCTCCAATGAGGTGTACGACGGCGAGGCTGAAGCAGGACAAGACATACAATGTTAATCTGATGTGGGACTCTAATATCATCAGCAATAGATGATACAAAATAGATCAACAAAAAGTGCTAGATGTAAAATGCATCAGCCATGCCACGGCCGCTCCGACAAATGTTGTAAATACTGTTCATTCTAAACTTAACTGAAGAAACTGAACTTTACAGTCGAAACTGAATTTTACTTTCGAAACTAATTGAACTAGTAGCAAAGCATTGCAATAGATGTTTAGCGCATTCGAGCACTAGTAGCAAAGAACCAGTCATCTAAATCAGCAGCCGCTCGAGTAGGGAACGCACTAGCAGAGAGCAACTCGTGCAGCAGCACACCGAGAGAGTGCTAAAGCAGCAACTCGTGTAGCTGCCAGAGGTCGTGCAGCAGCAGCAGCAGTGCGAGCGAGAGCAAGAGCAGAGCAACAACACGAACGAGAGCAAGAGTGGAGCAGCAACGCGACTGACAGTAATAGCAGAGCATAGCAGCAACATGAATGAAAGCAAGAGCAGCGCAGCAACGCGATTGACAACAAGAACGGAGCCGCAGCACGAGCGAGACCCGGAGCAGCAACAGCAGCGCGAGCGAGAACCGAAGCAGCAGCAGCTAGTGTCAGCATGGAAGTTGCCGCTGATGAAGAAAATCAAATAAAACATAAAATGCAGCGGTTAGTGCAGAACCTCCTTGGTGGCGCCGAGTAGGCCTCGGCTTCATTGGAGGAATGGTGAGGGTGCTGCGGTTCCGGTCGGGCAGTTTAAGACGGTGCTATGGGGGTGGAGGTGGCACGATAGACGAGGCGGACGTCGGGGCAGCTCCTTGGAGGTGGAGGACGGGGCGGCTGATCCGGCGGACGACGAGAACGATGACGGATGCTCATCCGGTGCAGTGGATGAGGGACGACAAGCTGTTGCGGTGGACGATGTTGTGCGGGAAGAGTCTCCAGCTGGGCGACGGTCAGGAGGCCGACGGAGGAGCGT
>NC_041383.1:475193315-475221458 GCF_002162155.2 Triticum dicoccoides | reverse complement strand
CGAAGGGAAAGATAGGGGGAGCCATGGCTTAGGGACGTGCTTGTCCGAAATGTAGGGTAAGTTATGAACATACCCCCACTGGTTTTGACCACGCGACGTCAAGGCGGCATTTTCCGGCTGAGGAGTAAAAGGGGGATTTCGCGTGTCTGGGCTGAGGGACCGATTTCGGATGAGGAGGGAGTTTTCATGCGAATCGAAAATTTGGGATAACAAGGCACGGCGCAGGATGAAGAGGTGGGTGTTTCACAGCAGAAGAGATAAAAGATTCTCGAGCTTGAAATTTCGAGATAACAAGGCGCGGAACCCATGTTCGACAGAACAAACTTAATTTGTAAAAAAAATATTCATACAAGACACAAGAGAGTCATGTCCCTTTTACTATATTGCTATAAATGCCATTGAAAAAACAACAAGAAAAAAGTAAATAAAATCGGGAGAACAAGATTACCATGTATAGTACCAAATCAATTCGCACTTCCCTTAACAACAACAAAAAAATCAATTCCCACCACAAAAAAGAGTCATGGCCCTTTTTATATGATTACAGATGCTTGCGTGAACCAGAGTTTACATTTTGTTAAATTTTGGAATTATTTCGGGTTCGTTTGGCCTTTTTATACATTAATTGAGTTTCTGGACATTTAAAGAGCATAATTCAAATTTAAACTGCAAGCACATGTTGCGGTGCACCAAAGTTGGTTGAAAAATCACACGTGTGTCCTTGACTAGGTCCCATGGAAGAAATGGGAATGAAATTCAAACATCTGGGCGTCGTGACTCGGTCGAGAACAATGAGTAACTTGGTTTTTAAATTCCTGTAAATTCAAAACTCACGTGGAAATCATGAAACTTGGCATGGTTCCATGTCATGGCACAAACATGTTGTTGCAAAAAACTTGGCCGAATTGGACCAAGTTTTGGTATAAGCTCCTTGCAGACCGGAGCTTCTCTCAAGAAGGCTCGTGGTTCTGAGAGGGAACGTGCCACCTTTGTGTGCGAAACAATATACGCTGCCCCCCTTGATATTCTTTACAGAGGCAACATAGAACTATATGACTGTCGTGTTAAATTTTGGGACTAGTCCGGGTTCATTTGGCCTTGTTTATACAGTAATTGAGTTTCCCGTCATTTAATGTGCATAATTCAACTTTGAACTTCAAGCACATGCTCCAGTGCACCAAAGTTGGTTGAAAAATAACATGTGTGCCCTTCGGAGAATTTCTAGGTCCCATGCAAGAAATGGGAATGAAAATCGAACATCTCGGCATCGTGGCTCGACCGAGAACATTGAGAAACTTGGTTATAAAATTCTTGTAAGTCCAAAACACACCTGAAAATCATGAAACTTAGCTTGGTATCATGTCATGGTACTATCATGCTGTGGTAAATTTTTGGCCGAATAGGACCAATTTTGGTATAAGCTTCAAGCAAACCAGAGCTTCTCTCAAGAAGGCTTGTGGTTCTGAGAGGGAAGGTGCCACCTTTGTGTGCGAAATGACGTATGTTGCCCCTTCCATTGATTTTCTTTATGGAGGCAACATAGAACTATATGAGTGTCGTGTTAAATTTTGGAATTATTCTGAGTTTGTTCGACCTTTTTTTATACTTTATTGAGTTTTTGGACATTTAATGTGCATAACTCAAATTTGAACTACAAGCACATGCTCCAGTGCACCAAAGTTGGTTGAAAAATAACATGTGTGTCCTTGGGTGAATTTCTAGGTCCCATGCAAGATGGGCATGAAAATCAAACATCTGGGCATCGTGGCTTGGCCAAGAACACTGAGAAACTTGGTTATAAAATTCTTGTAAATCCAAAACACGCCTGAAAATCATGAAACTTGGCATGGTTTCATGTCATGGTACTATCATGTTGTGATAAAAAAACTTGGCCAAATTGGAAAAAGTTTTGGTATAAGATTCTTGCAAACCGGAGCTTCTCTCAAGAAGGCTCGTGGTTCTGAGAGGGAATGTGCCACCTTTGTGTGCGAAACGATAATCGCTGCCCCCTTGATTTCTTTACAGAGGCAACATAGAACTATATGAGTGTCGTGTTAAAATTTTGAATTATTCCATGTTCGTTTGGCCTTTTTTATACATTAATTGAGTTTCTGGACATTTAACGTGCATATTCAAATTTGAACTACAAGCACATGCTCCAGTGCACCAAAGTTGATTGAAAATTACATGTGTGTCCTCGGGTAAATTTCTAGGTCCCATGCAAGAAATGGGAATGAAATTCAAACATCTGGGTGTCATGGCTCGGCCGGAAACATTGAGAAACTTGGTTTTTTAATTCCTGTAAATCCAAAACTCACCTAGAAATCATGAAACTTGGCATGGTGTCATGACGAGCCAATAACATGCTGTGGAAAAAAACTTGGACAAATTGGAACAAGTTTTGGTATAAGATTCTTGCAAACCGGAGCTTCTCTCAAGAAGGCTCGTGGTTCTAAGAGGGAACATGTCACCTTTGTGTGCGAAACGATATACGCTAGCCCCCCTGAATTTCTTTATAGAGGCAACATAGAACTATATGACTATCATGTTAAATTTTGAATTAGTCCGGGTTCTTTTGGCCTTGTTCATACATTAATTGAGTTTCTGGTCATTTAATGTGCACAATTCAATTTTCAACTACAAGCACATGCTCTAGTGCACCAAAGTTGGTTGAAAAATAACATGTGTGTCCTCGGGTGAATTTCTAGATCCCATGCAAGAAATGGGAATGAAATTCAAACATTTGGGCGTCATGGCTCGGCCGAGAACATTGAGAAACTTGGTTTTAAAATTCTTGTAAATCCAAAACATGCCCGAAAATCATGAAACTTGGCATGGTACTATCACGTTGTGTTCAATTTTTTCGTCGAATTGGAACAAGTTTTGGTATAAGCTTCTTGCAAACCGGAGCTTCTCTCAAGAAAGCTTGTGGTTGTGAGAGGGAATGTGCCACCTTTGTGTGCAAAATTACACTGCCCCCTTGATTTTCTTTACAGAGGCAACATAGAACTATATGAGTGTCGTGTTAAATTTTGGAATTATTCCAAGTTTCTTTGGCCTTTTTTATACATTAATTGAGTTTCTTGTCATTTAATGTGCATAATTCAAATTTGAACTACAAGCACATGCTCCAGTGCACCAAAGTTGGTTGAAAAATCACATGTGTGTCCTCGGGTAAATTTGTATGTCCCATGCAAGAAATGAGAATGAAATTCAAACATCTGGGCATCATGGCTCAGCCGGAAACATTGAGAAACTTGGTTTTTTAATTCCTATAAATCCAAAACACACATGAAAATCATGTAACTTGGCTTGGTGTCATGACATGGCACCAACATGCTGTGGTAATTTTGCTGTTCGACTTGCGAAGGCGCACACATTAACAATCAACAAAGTTATTTTGGAACAAGTGTTGTCACGTTACAATCGGAAACACAAGTATTATTGAAACTATGGGCGTTCTACTTACCAATCACGTGCCGCCACGCGTCCCCTTTTTTATTGGCTAGGAGGTGCCGTGCGGGGTAGCTATTTGAGTACGGGAGGCATGCGATCAGACCCCTGCACATGCTCATCGGGAGGACAACCCTTTAACCTCTATCCGCCGTGCACCTCCCTCCCAATGTCTCCATTAATGGTGCTCGAGCCCCTGTTTCACGGCGTGGCTATGTCTCACTGGACTGAGATTTAAGAGAGAAAAGAGAAAATCTGAAAATAAAGTTTTGCATGGATCTTGATGTAAGATCCGACGGATCTATATAGCATCGACTGCGACTTATAGCAAGCATGATGAATATAAGGACGATGACAGTGGATAATAATTGTCTTACATATCTAGGAAGATAATTTAAAAAGCCACAAGTGGCTACGCCCGAAATACACAAGGGAAAAAGAAGAAGGAAGACACATACAACGATCTGGCTTGCTGATCTCTACTTTATTGATGCGCTGCAGGTCGCGGAGACTAGTTCTCGCGGCGAGCGGCGATGATCTCTTTCATCAGTTTCATGTCCTTAATACGCTGCTCAGCAGCAACCGCGAATTCCTCCACCAGCCTTTCACGCTCGATGCGGAGCATGGCATTCTCATCCATAAGTTTCTTGATGATGACGCCCGTCCTCTTCAAGAAGGCAACAACCTCCTCAACCTACTTTGCCCTTCCGGTGATCTTCGCCCTCAGCAGGTCGCACTCGGCCCGAAGTTGTTCAAACGAGGCATTCAACTCGTCCTGCAGCTTCATCCATCGGGAGATCTGATCCATCTGGCTATGGAGGATCGCATGCATGTGCCTGTAAGAGTCCTCGCCTTCCCACGAGAGATTTTCCCAGGCTGCCGCGGTGCAAGAGGACATCTCTGCTACATTTGCAGCACAACAGGACATCTCTGCTGCTTCCGCGGTGCGACCGGACCAGTCTGCTGCATCGACGGCGCGGCTGGAGCTCCGTGCTGCTTCGGTGGTGCAGCGGGACATGTCGGCTGCTTTCACAGATAAGCGGGACATCTTTCGTGCTTCCGCTTCCATGCTCGCCTCTCCCTGGTGGTAATCTCTCGACCGAGAACTCAATCTATCCATGGCAGACGCAAGAGAACGATGCTGAATGACTTGTTTGCTTTTGTGGATGAGGAGTTGAGGAAGGAATGTTTAGTCATTTTGGCATAGTACAGTATTTATAACCGAGCACTAATACGCTCCTAAGTGGGAAACGGTTTAGGTTGTGATTGGTATGAATATGTTTGCAATTAAATACTACTCCTATATCGGTGTGATCGGTGTGAACATGAGTAGTAATTTGGAATGTGACGAGACGCAAGCTCAAAATTTATTGACGGTTCTAGTTTCAAAGTGCGGCACTATTCCCGGATGGCGTAACATGGGCACTTGTTCTCGGCCGTGGTGTAGCTGTTTTGTATAACATGCCATGGTACTTATTTTTCTACTGCTATGTAGGTGCAATAACTGGCACCCTCAGATACATATCTTATGGTTATTGGGGTGTTCGACAGGAATAGCCTCATGGCGAGCTATAGACTAGTGTTTTTTCACACGCATTACATCGACAAATATCATCTCTCTGCCTCTTTCCCACGCACATACCTAGTCTCCCGGGACAACTCGCATGCACCATCTCTAGCTCCCTATGTTGATGCCACCCACATACACTTGTACTCTGAGTCTACAAAGAGAAGAGGTGCACTGATACATCTCCAATGTATCTATAAATTATGAAGCATTCATGCTATTTTATTATCTGTTTTGAATGATTACGAGCTTTATTATACACTTTTATATTACTTTTGGGACTAACCTATTAACCGAAGGCACAACCCATATTGCTGTTTTATTGCCTGTTTCAGTATTTCGAAGAAAAGGAATATCAAACGTAGTCCAAACGGAATGAAACCTTCGGGAGCGTGATTTTTGAAAAAGATATGATCCGGGGGACTTGGAGTTCAAGCCAGGGAAGGTTCGAGGAAGCCAGGAGATAGGAGGGCACGCCCACCCCACTGGGCACGCCCCCGGTCTCCTGGGCCCCTCGAGGCTCTCCCGTCCGACTTCTTTCGCCTATATAAGTCCATGTACCCTAAAAACATCGAAAAAGAAGATAGATCGGGAGTTCCGCCGCCGCAAGCCTCTATAGCCACCAAAAACCTCTTGGGAGCCCGTTCTGGCACCCTGCCGGCAGGGGGATCCCTCACCGGTGGCCATCTTCATCATCCCGACGCTATCCATGATGAGGAGGGAGTAGTTCAGCCTCGGGGCTGAGGGTATGTACCAGTAGCTATGTGTTTGATCTCTCTCTCTCTCTCTCTCTCTCTCTCTCTCTCTCGTGTTCTCTCTATGGCACGATCTTGATGTATCGCAAGCTTTGCTATTATAGTTGGATCTTATGATGTTTCTCCCCCTCTACTCTCTTGTGATGAATTGAGTTTTCCCTTTGAAGTTATCTTATTGGATTGAGTCTTTAAGGATTTGAGAACACTTGATGTATGTCTTGCCGTGTTTATCTGTGGTGACAATGGGATATCACGTGATCCACTTGATGTATGTTTTGGTGATCAACTCGCGGGTTCCGCCCATGGCCCTATGCATACGGGTTGGCACAAGTTTTCGTCTTGACTCTCCGGTAGAAACTTTGGGGCACTCTTTGAAGTACTTTGTGTTGGTTGGATAGATGAATTTGATATTGTGTGATGCATATCGTATAATCATGCCCAAGGTGACAATGGAGTATCTAGGTGACATTAGGGTTTTGGTTGATTTGTGTCTTAAGGTGTTATTCTAGTACGAACTCTTGAATAGATTGATCTGAAAGAATAACTTTGAGGTGGTTTCGTACCCTACCACAATCTCTTCGTTTGTTCTCCGCCATTGGTGGCTTTGGAGTGACTCTTTGTTGCATGTTGAGGGATTGTTATATGATCTATCTATGTTATTATTGTTGAGAGAACTTGCACTAGTGAAAGTATGAACCCTATGCCTTGTTTCCTACCATTGCAATACCGTTTACGCTCACTTTTATCATTAGTTACCTTGCTGTTTTTATATTTTCAGATTACAAATACTCATATCTACCATCCATATTGCACTTGTATCACCATCTCTTCGCCAAACTAGTGCACCTATACAATCTACCATTGTATCGGGTGTGTTGGGGACACAAGAGACTCTTTGTTATTTGGTTGCAGGGTTGTTTGAGAGAGACCATCTTCATCCTACGCCTCCCACGGATTGCAATCAAGGTCTTTTCTGGCGCCGTTGCCGGGGAGGTGAGTGCTTGAAGGTATATCTTTAGATCTTGCAATCGAATCTTTTTGCTTCTTGTTTTATCACTAGTTTAGTCTATAAAAGAAAACTACAAAAAATGGAATTGAGTTTGCCTATTACACTTCATCTTTTTAATATCTTTCGTAAGTATGATGAAAAGGAAAAGTGTGCTCAAGTGCTAGAAGAAGGAGTCTATAAAATATTTGATACTAAATCTTTGAACGATGAGCATGATTGCAATGTTGTTAGTATGAATTCCTTGAATATCCATAGTACTAATGATGATTGCACTAGTTATGATAAAAATGTCTCTTATAAGCATGTTGATTTTTGTGGAGAACATTGGGTTTGCATGGGCATACCAAATAGGGAAAATGTATATTGCAAGAGGCATAGGCATTTAGAAACTAAATTGTTGCAAGAAATGCTAGATAAGAATGCTGAAAATTTACATTTCCTTTACCGTACTTGTGAATTTTGCAATGAACGTGCTCATTTACATCTCCGATGCAAATTATTTCATGATCGCATATGTCCAAAAATTGTGATGATTTGATTTCCCTTGCACATTATAATGAACTTAGTTTGCTTTTGGGTTATGAAGATTTGAAACGTTTAACTAAGAATCTTCCAGAATTTGCCCTTGAGAAACTCTTTGATTTTGATCTAGAGAAGATTTATATGTATTGTACGGTGAATTGCATTGAAAATCCTTATATTGCCAATTACCTAAAGAAAAGAAAAGAAATATAAGATGGAGAGAACACTAATGAAAGGGAAGAGACTTCCCATTATCCTCCTATTACTTGTTATGATGAATCAGGTATTGAGGAGGAGCCTTCTATTCAACCAATCTCATCAAAGAAGAGGGTTGAACCCACACATGATGTGAGGAAGATAAATAAAAAATGGAGAAGCAAAGGTAAAAAGTTATCCCTCACAAATGATGTTGCTCCTACTACTCATTGTGATGATGATAATTACTATACTATTGGTGCTATCCATACTATCAATGATGAGAGTAATTATGCCTACGATATGAAAAGGCCCGAGCTTGGGGAAGCTATGTTTGATGAGGATGAAATATTTGAGAATATATTTGCTGAAATTAATGTTTCTCCCAAGCTTGGGGATGCTACGTTTAATGAAGATGGTATTTTTATCCTCCCAAGTTTTGATATGCAAAGTTGTTATGATGATAACATGCCTCTTACTTATGATTATATTGATGAAAGTGGGTTTGGAAGAGTGTCAACTTTAGGAAGTAGTGATCCCACTATTTTGGAGGATGTTGAATCTTATTGTGATGAATATGAAAGTGGATTTGGAAGAGTGTCAACTTTATTTAGTGATTCCACTATCTTGGGAGAGGTTTCAATCGATTATGATGAGAACGAAGTTGCTACTTATGATGATTATTGTGATGAAACTTATGCTATAAAAAGTAGTGATGATTATATTTATAAAACTTGTCATGATTATGATTACCCTTTTTCTGAACATTACTCTTTTAATGTGGAAACAATTTATAGTGTTCAAGTCTCTTATGATACTCCGACTATTCCGAATGAGAAGAATTTTGCCTATGTGGAGAGTAATAATTTTTCTATGCTTGTAGATCATAAAAAGAATGCTTTAGGTGCTGGTTATATTGTTGAATTCATTCATGATGCTACTTAAAATTATTATGAGGGAGGAACATATGCTTGTAGTGATTGCAATAATGTCAAGTTTCCTCTCTATGTGCTTCAATTTTTGAACTTATGCTTGTTTTACCTTCCTATGCTAGTTGATCATTGTTCCCATAAGTTGTTTGCTCACAAAATCTCTATGCATAGGAAGTGGGTTAGACTTAAATGTGCTAGTCATATTCTTCATGATGCTCTCTTTATGTTTCAATTCTTATCTTTTATGTGAGCATCATTGAAATCATCATGCCTAGCTAGGGGCGTTAAACGATAGCGCTTGTCGGGTGGCAACCCAATTTATTTTTTTATTACTTTTTTGTCCCTGTTTAGTAATAAATAATTCATCTAGCCTCTGGTTAGATGTGGTTTCATGTTTTAATTAGTGTTTGTTCCAAGTAGAACCTTTGGGAAGACTTGGGTGAAGTCTATATGATCTTGCTGTAAAAAACAGACACTTTAGTGCTCACGAGATTAGCTGCCATGTTTTATTGAAGAGCGATTTTAGGTTGATTATTTTTGCAGATGATTAATAGAAAAATTTCTCAGGTCCACCAATTTATTTCAGAATTGTTGGAGTTCCATAAGTATACGTTTGATACAGATTACTATAGACTGTTCTGTTTTTGACAGATTCTGTTTTCATTGTGTTGTTTGCTTATTTTGATGAATCTATGAGTAGTATCGGAGGGTATGAACCATAGATAAGTTGGAATACAGTATATATTACATCAATATAAATAAATAATGAGTTAATTACTGTACCTTAAAGTGGTGGTTTGTTTTCTTTTACTAACGGAGCTTACGAGTTTTGTGTTAAGTTTTGTGTGGTTGAAGTTTTCAAGTTTTGTGTAAAGATCTGATGGACTATGGAATAAGGAGTGGAAAGAGCCTAAGCTTGGGGATTCCTAAGGCACCCCAAGGTAATATTCAAGGACAACGAAGCAACTAAGCTTGGGGATGCCCCGGATGGCATCCCCTCTTTCGTCTTCGTTCATCGGTAACTTTACTTGGAGCTATATTTTTATTCGCCACATGATATGTGTTTTGCTTGGAGAGTAATTTTATTTTTTTACTATTTGCTTTCTGTTATTTATAATAATGTTTTTCATCTTTATTTTGAATAAAAATTTCAAGGATAGCCTTTACCATGCTTATTTTGCTAGTATACATGTTGCTGTTTGAAAACAGAAAGTTTACCGCTGTTGCAAAAATTCCCTAGAAAAGTCAGAGAATTATATAATGTTGAAACTTTTTGCATAATTATCTATGACAAATCTTATAAAGCGTAGTATTTTTATTATAATTTTTGGAGTTAGGGAAGTATGATGAATCTTGCATTCTTTACAGACTATACTGTTTTGAAGATTGCTGTTATGGTTGCATTGTTTGCATATGTTTGCTTGTTTAATGATTCTATTTAAGGATAGGAATATTAAATATGCAGAGGCATTTAGTATGCAATGTTGAATAATAATTTTAGTGATTTTTGACAGTAGAAAATGATAAGGTTTTGCATTGGTTTATACTAACCTATCTCACGAGTTCTTGTTGAGTTTGTTGTGGATGAAGCTTTTGATAAAAAGTAGAGAAACCATGATATGAGAGGAATTAAGGAGACGTAAACACTCAAGCTTGGGGATGCCCAAGGCACCCCAAGATAATATTTCAAGAGGTCTCAAGCATCTAAGCTTGGGGATGCCCCGGTAGGCATCCCACTTTTCTTCTTCAACAACTATCGGTTAGTATCAGTTGAGCCTAAGTTTTTGCTTCTTCACATGAGTTGTGCTATCCTTGCAATATCATTTTATTTTGTTTTGATTGCTGTTTGAATACAATACCAAGATCTGAAATTCTTTAATGAGAGAGAGTCCTCACATAGTTGCATAATTATTTAGCTACTCATTGATCTTCACATATATCTTTTTGGAGTAGTTTGTCATTTACTCGTGTACTTCACTTATATCCGACGAGTAAATGGTTGAATGAGTTGAATATCATAAATCTAAAATTATATATGTTTCATATGCTTACCCCGTTGGGAGTAATGACTTCACATCTAAGAAGTAGAGGTTGTAAATTTATTGAAGGTTAGCAAGCATTGTATTGGTCATTTGAACATTTCATGAAATAATATTGAAGGAAGAGAGATTTCACATATAAATATACTATCCTAGACATATTTTATAATTGTGAGAACTCATTAAGTATGACATGCTAAAGAGTTCATGTTGGATAAGGAATATAACGTAATGGGTTATGTTTTCTCACATCTCAGTTAAAGTATATTGTGATGGATCATTAAAACATGTTGAGCTTGCCTTTCCCCCTCATGCTAGCCAAAATTTCTTGCACCAAGTAGAGATACTACTTGTGCTTCCGATTATCCTTAAACCTAGTTTTTGCCATGAGAGTCCACCATACCTACCTATGGATTGAGTAAGATCCTTCAAGTAAGTTGTCATCGGTGCAAGCAATAAAAATTGCTCTCTAAATATGCATGACTTATTAGTGTGGAGAAAATAAGCTTTGTACGATCTTGTTATGGAAGCAATAAAAGCGACGGACTACATAATAAAGGTCCATATACATGTGGCTATATAAAGTGATGTTCTTTCGCATTAAGATTTTGTGTATCCAACCCTAAAAGCGCATGACAACCTCTTCTTCCCTCTGCGAAGGGCCTATCTTTTACCTTATGTCTTTTACTTTATGCAAGAGTCAAGGTGATCTTCACCTTTCCCTTTTTCATTTTATCCTTTGGCAAGCACCTCGTGTTGGAAAGATCATGATATATATATCCAATTGGATGTAAGTTAGCATGAACTATTATTGTTGACATCACCCAAAGGTGAATACGTTGGGAGGCAACACTATAAGCCTCTATCTTTCTCAGTGTCCGATTGAAACTCCATAACCATTAGTATTGTGTGAGTGTTAGCAATTGTAGAAGACTATATGATAGTTGAGTATGTGGAGTTTGCTAAATCAAAGCTCTGACATAGACCCTTCCTAAAAATAAGATGAATTATAATTGTTTGATGATTAAGAATGAAGTTTGCTAGTTTTCAAGAAAGTTTATGGTCTATGCTTTAACAAGTGAATAGCTTGTTACTTGATCGTAAGAAGTTTTATGAGATGAACTACTGTTATGACATATAATCATGCTAGAAAAGGTGATTGAAATTATAATTGATCAAACTTGTGCACCTGCTAGCATTCACACTTCATAAATTCTTTCTTTTATCATTTACCTACTCGAGGACGACCAGGAATTAAGCTTGGGGATGCTGATACGTCTCCAACGTATCTATAATTTATGAAGCATTCATGCTATTTTGTTATCTGTTTTGAATGATTACGGGCTTTATTATGCACTATTATATTACTTTTGGGACTAACCTATTAACCGGAGGCCCAGTCCAAATTGATGTTTTATTGCCTGTTTCAGTATTAAAAAAAGGAATATCTAACGGAGTCCAAACGGAATGAAACCTTCGGGAGCGTGATTTTTGGAAAAGATATGATCCGGGAGAATTGGAGTTCAAGCCAGGGAAGGTTCGAGGAAGCCAGGAGATAGGAGGGCACGCCCACCCCCTAGGCACGCCCCCTGTCTCCTGGGCCCCTCGAGGCTCCCCCGACTGACTTCTTTCGCCTATATAAATCCACGTACCCTAAAAACATCGAAAAAGAAGATAGATTGGGAGTTCCGCCGTCGCAAGCCTCTGTAGCCACCAAAAACCTCTCAGGAGCCCGTTCTGGCACCCTGCCAGAGGGGGGATCCCTCACCGGTGGCCATCTTCATCATCCCGGTGCTATCCATGACGAGGAGGGAGTAGTTCACCCTCAGGGCTGAGGGTATGTACCAGTAGCTATGTGTTTGATCTCTCTCTCTCTCGTGTTCTCTCTGTGGCACGATCTTGATGTATCGCGAGCTTTGCTATTATAGTTGGATCTTATGATGTTTCTCCCCCTCTACTCTCTTGTGATGAATTGAGTTTTCCCTTTGCAGTTATCTTATCAGATTGAGTCTTTAAGGATTTGAGAACACTTGATGTATGTCTTGTCGTGTTTATCTGTGGTGACAATGGGATATCACGTGATCCACTTGATGTATGTTTTGGTGATCAACTTGTGGGTTCCGCCCATGAGCCTATGCATAGGGGTTGGCACACGTTTTCGTCTTGACTCTCCGGTAGAAACTTTGGGGCACTCTTTGAAGTACTTTGTGTTGGTTGGATAGATGAATCTGAGATTGTGTGATGCATATCGTATAATCATGCCCACGGATGCTTGAGGTGACAATGGAGTATCTAGGTGACATTAGGGTTTTGGTTAATTTGTGTCTTAAGGTGTTATTCTAGTACGAACTCTTGAATAGATTGATCTGAAAGAATAACTTTGAGGTGGTTTCGTACCCTACCATAATCTCTTCGTTTGTTCTCTGCTATTAGTGGCTTTGGAGTGACTCTTTGTTGCATGTTGAGGGATTGTTATATGATCTATCTATGTTATTATTGTTGAGAGAACTTGCACTAGTGAAAGTATGAACCCTATGCCTTGTTTCCTACCATTGCAGTACCGTTTACGCTCACTTTTATCATTAGTTACCTTGCTGTTTTTATATTTTCAGATTACAAATACTCATATCTACCATCCATATTGCAGTTGTATCACCATCTCTTCGCCGAACTAGTGCACCTGTACAATCTACCATTGTATTGGGTGTGTTGGGGACACAAGAGACTCTTTGTTATTTGGTTGCAGGGTTGTTTGAGAGAGACCATCTTCATCCTACGCCTCCCACGGATTGATAAACATTAGGTCATCCACTTGAGGGAAATTTGCTACTGTCCTACAAACCTCTGCACTTGGAGGCCCAACAACGTCTACAAGAGAAGGTTGTGTAGTAGACATCATGCACCTCACGCACTCGTCCTCTCTCACACACGCATCTGTTGCTACGAATTGTACTGTTCTCACCCATCCGATTGGCTCTATCATAGGTTCCTGTTGCTCCTTGTCCTTGAGATTGAGAAGTTTAAAATGCGGAGGCTATGCTGGAGGCACGAGGTTTTGGTTAATGTGTGGGCCGCACACGGCACCAACACAACACGAAGCTTCATATTCTTGTTGCGCAGTCGAGTGAGTAATACTAGTAGTAGTAGTACTTTGATGTGTGGCATCAACTCACACAAGATGCAACACTTCCTAAACAAACAAGCATATAAGCTGCTTATACTTCTTACCTAAAGTATCTTTATATCCAACAGACACAAAGTATCCGTTTGACTGTTGGAAATTACTTTAACTACTGATTTGATGTCGAAGTAATTGCTGTGTCGCCACCAAAACCCACCTTCTCTTAAGCTAAAGTAGACCGAGCTAACCCCTATATTAGCATATTACTAAGATAAGCAAAAGACACTTTAGAATCATTTAGGAGGTGAGCTTGTCAATCTGAATGTGGAGGGACACCGTCCTCGACAACCCAGCCTCGGCCAGCAACTTGGGCGGAACTGTGAAGAAGGTCAGCTCCTGCACGTCGACCTAGCCGGTATCCTTGCTGCTTGTCACCTTGATTTCCACCTTGACGGTATCGGTCCTGCCTTTGGGATCCCCCGACGGGCCGTTCGCCCACAGCTTGGCTGCGTAGTGCGGCAGTGGGGACCCCCTACTCTGATGTAGACAACCGGCATGACGATATACGCGCCGATGTCGAGCATGCTGCCGACCAAGAAAAATGCGTAGTCGTTCTCCTCTATGAACAGCAAGGGTCCTGGCTCCGACACTGGCACTTGTAGCTGTAGCACCTCACCGTACTGGATCCTGTGCGCGGGCATGGGATCCACGGTGCTGATGTGGTGGGAGAGCGCCGGCGGCGGCCCTTTGTAGCCACAAACAGGCATCGGGCATTTGCAGGGCGCGAGCAGACACACGCTCTGGTGATCGGGGAGCTTGTGGTAAGTGACGTAGAGCCCACAACCTTCGTGCGAGCACTCCCCCCTCACCGAGGAGAGGACGGCCTCCATCATCGTGTTCCGCACATCGAAGCCGTCGCCACGCTCGCACTTCTTGCACTGCCGCTGGTTCACGGGACGCTCGCTGCGGTAGTCAACGCAGGCCAGGTGCCCTCCCTTGCACTGCACAAATCAATCAAACAGCACACCAATCAAGAAACACGTACCTTGCTAGATGAGCCGAACGGACGAGGTGTATTCAAAACTCATACACTGGAGGCTTCAAGGGGCGGAGGCACAAGCGCAGTGGAGCAAGGTGAGGTCCATAGAGACCAGAGAGAGCTCCATCGCTGGGTCCTGTTCCGTCGGCATGATCTCGCCCTCCTCATGCACAACCATCTCTCGCTTTAGGGTCGGCGCATTACATCACATATTCATACTACTTCAAAGTGCATTAAATCAACACATGCAAGTATAGTATCAAAAGGAAAGTCACGACATGCATGCATGCGTTGTAATTAATGCATCTGTAAATGCAAATTATTGAAATATATTGAGTGCGCTGCTTTTATGTGTCGCGTCAACTCGTACAGTACAAAGGAGAAGTTTGATTACAACACCCTATCCCTCGCCCATGAGTGTGGTGGCTCGTAGGACTAGGAGAAGCTTTCGCAACATGATCTCCCTCCCGCACGCGGTGGACATGCAACAGTTCATTCGGTGTCAAATGTCCAGAATCATGCTAGTAGTACTCCATGATACGTCTCCAACATATGTATAATTTTTTATTATTCCATGTTGTTTTATTATCAATCTTGGATGTTTTACAATCATTATATAGTCATTTTATATATTTTTGGGTACTAACATATTGATATAGTGCCAAGTGTCAGTTGCTGTTTTCTGCATGTTTTTTACATCGCAGGAAATCAATATCATATGGAGTCCAAATGCCACGCTAATTTACGATGATTTTTTATGGGCCATAAGGAACACAACGGGCCTTGGTTGCACCTGGGGGAGTCCGGAGGAGGGGACAACCCACCAGGGCATGCTAGGAGGCCCAGGCGCGCCCTAGTGGGTTGTGCCTACCTCGGGTGCTCCCTGGACCGACTCTTTGCTCTATAAATACCGCAATACTCCAGAAACCCTAGGGGAGTCGACGAGATTTTCATCCAGGTGCCGCCGAGTCCAGAACCACGAGATCCAATCTAGACACCATCACGGAGGGGTTCACCACTTCCATTGGTGCCTCTCCAATGATGCATGAGTAGTTCTTTGTAGACCTTCGGGTCCGTAGTTAGTAGCTAGATGGCTTCCTCTCTCTCTCTCTTGATTATCAATACAATGGTCTCTTGAAGATCCATATGATGTAAGTCTTTTGGTGGTGTGTTTGTTGGGATCTGATGAACTTTGAGTTTATGATCAGTTATGTCTTTTTATATCCATGAAAGTTATTTGAGTTCTTTGATCTCTTATATGTGTGATCTCTTATAGCCTCGTATTTCTTCTTCGATATTTGGGTTTTGTTTGGCGAACTTGATCTATTTATCTTGCAATTGGAAGAGGTGCCCGGTAGTGGGTTTGATCTTACGGTGCTTGATCCCAGTGACAGAAAGGGAACCGACACGTATGTATTGTTGTGACTAAGGAGAAAAAGACGGGATCCATATCTGTAGCAATAGATAGAGGGATCTTGTTTACATCATGTCAACGTTCTTATTGCATTACTCCATTTTTCCATGAACTTAATACACTAGATGCATGCTGGATAGCGGTCGATGTGTGGAGTAATCGTAGTAGATGCAGGCAGGAGTCTGTCTACTAATCTTGGACGTGATGCCTATGTAATGATCATTGCCTGGATGTCGTCATGATTATTTGAAGTTCTATCAATTGCCCAACAGTAAATTGTTCACCCACCGTTTGCTATTTTTCTCGAGAGAAGCCACTAGTGAAACCTACGTCCCCCGGGTCTTCTTTCTCATTTATTTGCCTTGCGATCTACTTTTTCCTTGCGTTTATTTTCAGATCCATTAAACCAAAAAATATGAAAATACCTTGCTGCAATTTAATTGTTCCGCGATCTATTTATCCCATCTACAAATTTACCTCACATCCTTTTCCTATCTTGAGGCTCCATACCTCGAAAGGGATTGACAACTCCCTTAACACGTCGGGTCGCGAGTTGTTGTTCTTTGTGTGCAGGGGTTGTTTATGTTGTGTTGCTTGGTTCTCCTACTGGTTCGATAACCTTGGTTTCATATCTGAGGGAAATACCTACCACCGCTATGCTGCATCATCCCTTCCTCTTTGGGGAAATACTGACGTAGCTTCAAGCGACATGAAAAGGAATTTTTGGCACTGTTTCCGGGGAGGATCACCTCAAGAGAGTCTCCCGTCAACGTGCTTTTTGGCGTCGTTGCCGGGGAGGATCTTCAACATAACCAGGTTCTAATCACAAATCTCATCTCCTTGCAATTTACTTTATTTGACTCTCGTTTTCCTCTCCCCCACTTCACAAAAGTTTGCCATTTTATTCGCCCCTCTTTTTCACCGATCTCTTGTCTCTAGTCCCGATGGCTACCATCCCTGCTCCTCCT
Source organism: Triticum dicoccoides (assembly GCF_002162155.2). Classification (NCBI taxonomy): domain Eukaryota; kingdom Viridiplantae; phylum Streptophyta; class Magnoliopsida; order Poales; family Poaceae; genus Triticum; species Triticum dicoccoides. The sequence continues at coordinate 475,204,444 of NC_041383.1, read as the reverse complement.
TTGTCACCAGATTTTGAAGTTCTTTACTTCAAACAAAGGGAAGGAGAAAATTTGAAAGATGTCGGGTATAGGCTTATGTAATCGTATCGTGTTTCTAACCTAAAGGGGGATGCTAAGGTTTTGCTTCGTAATTTTTACATAGCATTAGCTTTGCATCATAGACAACATCTTAAGTTTGCCACTAAAGGAAAATTTATTGAGCTTGATGCAAGCGCTACCTATGAAATCTTAGAAGGAATTTTGGGAATTCCTCCTCAAAAGAAGGGGTTTTCCTTTACCCCTGAGGGAGTTCAAATGTTGGACAAACTTGGTGATTTACATAAACATATGGTCGAAATATAGAAATATAATGAACCCCTCAAGCACCTCAATGGTAGTATCAATCGCATGAATACCTTGATTTCTCTTTGCAACAAGCAATTGGATATTTTGGATCTTAAGATGGTTTCTTTTCAGGGGAATTGGGAAGCCTAAAGAGCCTGCGGGTTTGAGAAAACCCTTACAAAAGCCTATACCTGACAAAACTTAGATCCTTGCTTTATGCCTAGCTAAGGGCATAAAACTATAGCGCTTGTTGGGAGGCAACCCAATGAATAAAAATTACTTTTGCCTTTTGCTTTCTGTTCTTGAGTGTTAGCACAATTATGCTAATGTTATGATTGTGTTTTTTGTGTTTAAATTAGTGTTCGTGCCAAGTAAATCCTTTAGGATCTTCTGGGGTGATAGTTGTTTGATCTTGCTGAAAAAGAGAGAAACTTTGCACTCACAAAAATAATTATCATAAATCACAGAAAAGAGCTCTGCCCTGATTCTTTTTGCAGAAATTTAATATACAAATTATGCTTGTCGTTCTAATTTGGTAGAAATTTTGGAGTTACAGAAGTATTTGAAAGTTTCAGATTACCACAGACTTTTCTGTTTTGACAGATTCTATTTTCTTTGTGTTGTGTGCTTATTTTGATGGCTCAATGGTTTTCTTTTATGAGCTTTTGCCATAGAAAAGTTGGAATACAGTAGATATAATACAAAAACAAAATAAGAATTGGTTTGACACAACACTTATAGTAGTGGTTTTCTTTCTTTTACTAACGGATCTCACAAGGGTTTTGTTGAGTTTTGTGTGATTGAAGTTTTGAAGTTTTGGGTTATCTTACGATGGATGAAAGAAGGATAGAAGAGCCTAAGCTTGGGGATGCCCTGGCATCCCAAGATATTATCCAAGAATGAGCAACCAACTAAGCTTGGGGATTCCCCCGAGTGGCATCCCCTCTTTCTTCTAACGACCATCGGTATTTTACTCGAGACTATATTTTTACTCGTCACATGATATGTGTTTTGCTTGGATCATCTTGTATCATATGTGTCTTTCCTTGTTTTATTTTGTGTTTTAAGTCATCAATCCTTTCTGTACACACCTATTTGAGAAGCCAAAATTTATGTCATAACTTGTTAGAATTGCTCTCTATGCTTCACTTAAATTTTTTTGAGCAATGGACTTGCTCTAGTGCTTCACTTATATCTTTTGGATCACGGTGCGCTTAGCACTTTTGAAGAAATGCTATCTTGCTTCACTTAGATTTATTTGAGAGTTAGAAAATTCTTAAGAAATTCTCTCTTGCTTCACTTAAATTATTTTGAGAGAAATAAAATATGGTATGCTCATGATCTTCATTAATATTTGTTTGAGCTTATGAAAAGCAACACATGAAAGTTAGTCCCAAAGTGGTAGATATCCAAGAAGGATAAAGAAAGAAAAAATATATGTCATGAAGATCATTGGACAAAATAAACTTTATTCTTAGTAATAGTTTTGAGATATGATGATGTGATATGTGAGTCATGTTGGTGAGTAATTGTGCTCTAGTAAGAATATTGGTGTTAAGGTTTGTGATTCCCTATGCATGCACGAAAGTCAAAAAAAATGCAATGAAAATTATATCCTACTTCTGGTGCATTATTCGGTGTTAATTATGCTTAATGCTTGCTTATGAGATTATTCATTTCTTGGTTGCTCGCTTCTCAATCTTTTTGCTAGCCTTCATTTTGCACCAAGTATGACCTCTACTTGCGCATCCAAAATCCTTTAAACCAGTTTTGCCACATGAATCCACTATATCTACCTATCTGCGGTATTATTTTGCCATTCTAAGCAAATTTGCATGTGCCATCTCTAATTTTCAAAATGAACTTCTCTTTTGTGTGTTTGTTTCGCTCGCGAATGGTAACGGGTAGCTAATATTTTCCAAGCTAGATATGTTATTCTCATGACGAGTGTTTATTCACTTGTCATTGCACGAGAGTAAGGCAAAGGTATTAGGGATGCCCAGTGCCGAAATGCAAAAATGAATTTACTTTATGTTGTCAAATAATATATTCCTTGGAAAGTGTTGGTATGGAGGGCACCCGTGGATACGTGTAGCCATGGAAAGTGAAAGTTATGGTGGAAAAATGAATAAACTTTATTTTCTGTTTGGGAACCACCTATGATATATCTAGCATGGAAAGTGTCGGGATGCTCCAAGTCATTTTCATTGGTGGGATGGATAAACCTCCCAAAATGTTTTTATCTTTTTTTTTCTTTGAGCTCTGGCACCTCTACAAATCCCTACTTCCCTTTGCGAAGGGTCTTTCTTTTAGTTTATGCAATTTTTATTTTTGAAATTGAGTCTCCATCCTCTCTTATAAAAGCACCAACTAGGGGACAATATGATCGTACTTAAGTATTGGGTGTAGCTAATATTCGAGTGTGTTTCATGAATGGATCAATGTTTGAGCATGATGGGCTAGGGATAACTTGTTTTAGCATTGATATTTTGAAAGACATGGTTGCTTGTTGATATGCTTGAGTATCTAAATTATTATGTCAAAACTAGACTATTGCTTTGAATCACATAAAAGTCCAAATGTCCATGCTATGAAGAAAAGAATATGATATGACATGATAAACAACACTCCAGATCAAAAATTCTGTTTTATCACTTACCTACTCGAGGACGAGCAGGAGTTAAGCTTGGGGATGCTGAGACGTATCCAACGTGTCTATAATTTTTGATTATTCCATGCTGTTTTATTATCAATCTTGGATGTTTTATAATCATTATATAGTCATTTTATATCATTTTTTGGAACTAACCTATTGACATAGTGCCAAGTTCCAGTTGATGTTTTCTGCTTGTTTTTTACTTCACAAGAAATCAATATCAGATGGAGTCCAAATGCCACATCAATTTACAATGATTTTTTGTGGGCCAGAAGGAACACAACAGGCCCTGGTTGGACCTGGGGGGAGTCCCGAGGAGGAGGCAACCCACTAGGGCGCGCCAGGAGGCCCAAGCGCGCCCTGGAGGGTTGTGCCCACCTCGGGCCATGGACCGACTCTTTGCTCTATAAATACCCCAATATTCCAGAAACCCTAGGGGAGTTGACGAAATTTTCATCGAGCCACCGCAGAGTCCAGAACCACGAGATCTAATCTAGACACCATCACGGAGGGGTTCACCACTTCCATTGGTGCCTCTCTGATGATGCGTGAGTAGTTCTTTGTAGACCTTCGGGTCCGTAGTTAGTAGCTAGATGGCTTCCTCTCTCTCTCTCTTGATTATCAATACAATGGTCTCTTGGAGATCCATAAGATGTAAGTCTTTTGGCGGTGTGTTTGATGGGATATGATGAACGTCGAGTTTATGATCAGTTATATCTTTTTATAGCCATGAAAGTTATTTGAGTTCTTTGATCTCTTATAGCCTCATATTTCTTCTCCCATATTTGGGTTTTGTTTGGCCAACTTGATCTATTTATCTTGCAATGGGAAGAGGTGCCCGGTAGTGGGTTCGATCTTACGGTGCTTGATCCTAGTGACAGAAAGGGAACCGACATGTATGTATCGTTGCTACTAAGGATAAAAAGACGGGATCCATATCTGCCACAATAGATAAAAGGATGTTGTCTACATCATGTCATCGTTCTTATTACATTACTCCGTTTTTCCATGAACTTAATACACTAGATGCATGCTGGATAGCGATCGATGTGTGGAGTAATAGTAGTAGATGCAAGCAGGAGTCGGTCTACTAATCTTGGATGTGATGCCTATGTAATGATCATTTCTTGGATATCGTCATGATTATTTGAAGTTCTATCAATTGCCCAACAGTAATTTGTTCACCCACCGTTTGCTATTTTTCTCGAAAGAAGCCACTAGTGAAACCTACTGCCCCCGGGTCTTCTTTCTCATATATTTTCCTTGCGATCTACTTTTTCCTTGTGTTTATTTTCAGATCTATTAAACCAAAAAATACAAAAATACCTTGCTTCAATTTATTTGTTCCGCGATCTATTTATCCCATCTACAAATTTACCTCACGTCCTTTGCCTATCTTGAGGCGCCGTACCCCAAAAGGGATTGACATCCCCTTTAACACGTCGGGTTGCGAGGTGTTGTTCTTTGTGTGCAGGGGCTGTTTATGTTGTTCTTCTTGGTTCTCCTACTAGTTTGATAACCTTGGTTTCATATCTGAGGGAAATACCTACCACCGCTGTGCTGCATCATCCCTTCCTCTTTGGGGAAATACCGACGTAGCTTCAAGCGACATCAAAAGGAATTTCTGGCGCCGTTGCCGGGGAGGATCACCTCAAGAGAGTCTCCCGTCAATGTGCTTTCTAGCGCCGTTGCCGGGGAGGATCTTCAACATAACCAGGTTCCTAATCACAAATCTCATCTCCTTGCAATTTACATTATTTTCCTCTCGTTTTCCTGTCCCCCACTTCACAAAAATTTGTCATTTTATTTGCCCCTCTTTTTCACCGATCTCTTGTCTCTAGTCCCGATGGCTATTATCCCTATTCCTCCTTTGTCACCAGATTTTGAAGTTCTTTACTTCAAACAAAGACAAGGAGAAAATTTGAAAGATGCCTGGTATAGTCTTATGGAATCGTATCGTGTTTCTAACCTAAAGGGGGATGTTAAGGTTTTGCTGACCTACCACCGCTGTGCTGCATCATCCCTTCCTCTTTGGGGAAATACCGATGTACCTTCAAGCGACATCACTCCATTGCAGTAGTACATCATTGTTTGACTTCCCGAAGAGGCGAAAAGCCAAGAGCAACCCACACGCTTGTATGGTAGTTTCATGTGTAGGGGAGGTAGTGTAGTGACGTAGTCTAGGATAGCGTGTACCGTGCCTCTAAGCTTGAAATCGTTGGAGTCGGCTCCATGCTAGGAGGCCGTCTTGAAGCATCTTTTATGATTAAAATAATCTTCTGGCCCTACCTGTCATCCTGGTGATTGTAGGGGCTATTTGGATTGTGACTATCTTTGTCATACATTGCCATATGATTTTTGCCACACTTTCCTACTTGAGTTGCTCAAATTGTTAGCCACACTTTGGCTTACCTAAGGGAATCTTGCCACACTTTTTCTATCTATGACATGTGGGTTTCACTGCTCATAAAAATATTCTTGCCTTAGTTGTGGCGAGAACCAAACACATACCTAACTTGGCCAAACTTGCCTAAGGTGAGGTGTGGTAAAGTGTGGCTAGGTGTGGCTGGGAACCAAACAACGCCGTAGTTTGCATGCTCATCTGGTCAAGACAGGAATATATACTTTAATTTGTGGTGGGGTAAATGTTAGAGGTTGCAGCAAATATATTGTACACTGCTGGTCTTTTAGCCAAGTTTAGAGTCAAGCATGTGCAGCCAGTGCTATGATGTGTCGCGTGAACTCGTACAACAAGGAGAAGCTTGATTTTACTACTAGCTACATGCCATCTCCCTCGCCCCATGCACGCAGTGGCTGCAAACAAGGACAGACTTTTGCTTACTACAACAAGCTATCCCTCCCGCATGCGGTGGACGGACATGCAGCAGTTAATTCGATATTGTAGAAGTAGTAACATCATTGTTCGTCTTCTCGAAGAGGCGAATATCCAAGCGCAACCCGAGCATGGCAGTTACGAATGCTCGCGTGGCAGTCTTTGTGTAGGGGTGGGGCATGGTGAGGAGCCTTGAAGCACGCATATAGCCAGGCTCTTGCATGAGACAAAATTGCCATGTAAGCAGGCTATAAGCCCACTATTGTACTTGCTCTTCATAGTATAGCCCTGTAAACCAGAAAGGAGGGACTACTCCCTCCGCTTTTATTTAGTCCGCATATTAGATTTGGTAAAAGTCAAACTTTATAAACTTTGACCAAGTTTATAAAAATATATATTAACATAAGCAAGAACAAACCAATACAATTAGATTTATTATTGAATGTACTTTCACATAATATATACACTATTTGTTATGATAAATGTTTATATTATTTTTTATAAACTTGGTCAAACTTTATGAAAATTTGACTACACAACTTTATGCAGAGTAAATACAAATGAAGGGAGTACTTGCCTTTCTAGAGATTTCAACAAGTGACTAGGAGTACACACTAAATGAGTACATACAGAGCAAAATGAGTGAATCTACACCGTAAATAAATACGTAGTTCTCTCGTTTTCCTTTCCGCCTTGGTCGTGGTGCATAATATTGAGTATACTACTACTGACTAGTTCATCGCAAAAAAACTACTGACTATTCTCTTTTTGACATGCATTTACGTTGATACGGCTTGAATGCCAATGAGGCAGAGGGTAGCGGTTCCCGAAATGTTGAACGGTCAATGATGCCTCCACATTGAGTTAGCATGCAGAGGTAGGAGTAAGTAATTGGAGAATCAGAATAGAGCCAGCACGTTGTGAGTGCAACGCAGTTTGGAATCTCATCAGGGCGCCCCACCACTCCAATCCATCTACTCCTAGTCTATGCACAACACTACCCACTCCAATCCAAGACCAAGACCAAATGACCAGAAGCCGTAAGCACCCATGGCGTCGATGGACGCGAGCGGCAGTCGGCTATGCCGGTTCGTCCAAGACGCCGGCCTGCGGCCCCGCACCGTGCAGAGTCTCCAGACGGTGCTGGCGACCGCCGGTGCCATAGCCCTCGTCGACGCCGGATTCGCCTCACACATGTGCCAGATGATGGCCGACTCCACCCGCACGTTCACCACCGTCAAGAAGTGCACGGACGACCTTGTCGTACTGCTGCAGCCCGCGCACCCAGGCTCCTCGCTACCTGCCACCCTCATCGGCCTCCAAGGTGACGAACTCTTTGAGGAAGTGGTGTCCCTACAGGTGCCAGAGGTTGCGATGAAGAATGTGCACCTCGAGGTCATGCTCGCCACGCACCACCTCGCCATGCAAGAAACCGTCGACCTGCACATCCACGTCTATGAGGAAATCTTCTACATAGGCCACTACAAGGCCAGCGAGGACAGGAAGACGTTGGCCTTCTTCCAGCAGCTGGAATCTTTGGACACCATTGTTCAGAAGCACGTCAACCTGGCCAAGAAAGCCGCTGCTACTTAGCTGTCGTTCGGTGGGCCGGCGTCTTGAGTCGAGGAGGTGGACGTCGTTGATGGATGCATCTTTCTTCTTGCCTCCTGTAACCAGCACGACATCGCCTTGTGGTCTTTATGTTTTATTAGTGTATGGCAGTATTATTCTAGTCGTAAATGACATGTGTGATCCCTTGCTCTTATTTGGCATTAATTATATGTAGCATCACTGTCTTCAACTTGGTGTAGTACCTAGGTCCTGGTTTATTAGTCCCTTTTGTAATTTGTGCTATATTTTGACCAAAGATTTAACTAACAAAATGTTAGTGCATGTCAACAAAATTATATCATTTGATTTGTATTTGAACATAGTTGTCAACGATATAATTCTGGTGACATGCATGAACCTTTTGTTAGTCAAATTGATGGTCAAAAATTTGGCACAGATTACGACGGGGAGCAATAAACTAGGAGGAGGTAGACTGGTCTGTCACGATCGTGCTTTGTGTCTAATTTTGACTTCAGCGACCCAACCTACGTGGAGGGAGTGTTGTATATATTGGCACGACAACCAAACTTATATATATTCAAAACTGAGCGTTACTACAAGTCACGAGTTCAAAACAAGAAAGTGGAACAAGTACAGCATGCCTGTGCCGTTTGCATCGCACCCCCACACGATCGTGGTGCACAATGTAGTAAATGACTAGTCTCTTCTTGGCCCGCATTTACAGCAATACGTATTGAATGTCAAGGAGGGAGAGGGCAGCGGTTCCCGAGACGTTGAATGGTCAATGATGCATCCTCAAGTAGCATGTAGAGGGAATTAATTGGAGAAGCAAAATAGAGCCAGCACAATGTGAATGCAACAGAGTTTGGACTCTCATATAAAGGTGCCCCACCAGTCCAATGCATCTACTCCTAGTCTCAGTGCAACACTGCTCACTCCAATCCAAAACCAAGTGATCAAAAGCCACAAGCACCTATGGAGGCGATGGACACGAGCGGCAGTTGGTTGTGCCAGATTATCGAAGACGTCGGACTGCTACCCCGAACCATGCAGCGTTTCCAGACGGTGCTGGCGACCACCGGCGTTGTAGCCCTCGCCGACACCGGCTTTGCCTCTCGCATGTATGACATGATGGTCCGCTCCATCCGCAAGTTCACAGCCATCAAGAAGCGCACAGACGACCTTGCCATAATGCTCCAGCCCGTGCACCCCGGCTCCTCATTGCCTGCCACCCTCATCGGCCTCCATGGTGACGAACTCTTTCAAGCCCTGGTGGCCCTGCAGGTGCCAGAGGTCGTGACGAAGCATGTGCACCTCGAGGCCACGCTTTCTACGCAGCGTCTCTCCATGCAAGAAATCGTCGACCTGCACATCCACGTCTACGAGGAAATCATCTACATAGGCCACAACAAGGCCAGCAAGGACAGAAAGACGTTGCCCTTCTTCCAGCAGCTGGAATCTTTGGACGTCATCATTCAGAAGCATGTCGACCTAGCCACGAAAGCCGCTGCTACTTAGCCGCCGTTCGGTCGGCCGGCGCCCTGAGTCGAGGAGGTGGACGTCGTTGATGGATGCATCTTTCTTCTTGCCTCCTGTAACCAGCACTGCATCGCCTCATGGCCTTAATGTTTTATTAGTGTATGGCACTTTTATTTCAGTCGTAACATTTTTTTAAAAAGGAAACAAGACCAACCCGGGCTAGACTAGCCTGTTGGCATTTTTTATAGAATAAAACTCCGTGAGCACCAAGTGCTCGAGCCGAGACTCAAACCCTTGTGGGCTGGCTGCAAACTCCCGCGCCTTGCCAACAGAGTGTACACTCCATTCTCCAGTCGTAACATTTTCACTGTGAGGTGGGGCCGCAGTTGAGCAAACTGACCATCGACAAATCTCCACCCCGCCCACTGTGCGTCGGTTGAGGTAGAATTAGAAGAGAGAAACGAGGGAGAAGAGCTAGCTGTAACACTATCAGTGTTGTCAGATGGGACTCGTGTTGATAGAATAGGAGTAGTACTGTACATGCTACAAACTAGACTGAAGCACATTGATTTGTATGGCCATATCACCACATTGTTTTCTATGGCATATCGCCTGCTGGTTCACTAGGCTGCCATGGTTCGCACTCCTCCAATGTGAGTACTAGTACTAGTATATTCACTTCATATACTGCATAATTCTTTGCTCCTTCTTACGTACTTCGCCGACATGTGGAGAGATAGCATCTGGGTCGATGTGTCATGCACCAGATTAGAGTAGGGAACGGAGTGGGGGGCCATCACTCCGGTCGTAGTGCTAGTAATTTATGACTACTAGCAAGATGCCCATGCGTTGCATGGAATATCAACATGCATTTGTATGAGTAGTTTATCTTGTGGGAGAAAAGAATGAACGAGGGAAGGCCTTATTTGCAAATGTGGAGACAGGTGTGGGTATCTTTTTGCAAAATTGCCATTGTTTCCTTCCTATCCGTCAGATATAAATCGGGCGACCTATATTGCATAATGGCAGGCACACCATCATCACCAACTCTCTTTTTTATAAGACTAGAGATAGTGAGTAGTCATATCACAAGACCCTGTCTTTCCAGTAGTAACGCGCCGTCAAATCGCACAGCCCTACCTTTCCAGCAGTAAGTTGAATCCACTACTCCCTCACCCTCCTCGCCTCTCTATCAAACCGCCTACACGAAAACTGCTGCATGTACTGCCCGAGAGAAGCCCCGCCCTAACCTTTTAACTACTCATAATATAATTTTCTATCGATGAATTGCGCCATGGAGCAGAAAACTAAAAGAAAAATGTGGTACATGAAACAAATACAGTTCAAGCTCTAGCTAGCGATTCAGAATGTAAACCGTGCATATACGTATATGTTACTTCAAAGTAGGAATACTGAGTCCATTGATGCAATGTGGTCAAACTGTACCATCGATATCTCAAAGCCAAGATAGTTCGAGCTTGTCCGTTCTATATAAATAGTAGTATTGTATGTTTATTCACCCCTGGGGATGTTCAATGAATGGAAGGCTGGGGAGCACAAAGAAACAATACTACTACTGTACTAGGTAAGTAGGAGTCATACAGTTAGTCACATTAAATAGAGTTTCTTTTCTTTAATGCCACGTACACAAATTGAAATGCTTGTTGTTGAGAGAAAAAGATAATCACTCCACTATATATATATATATATATTTGTATATGTATATATATATATGTATATATATATATGTATATATATATATGTATATATATATATGTATATATATATATGCATATATATATATATATATATGTATGTATATATATATAGGCCGGGGCCTGAGCGCTAGCTTTACTAGGGTTGCTCTCTTCATTCTCTCATCCTCTCCAGATCTAAACAAGACAGCGATAGTGAAATTTTCTCTCTGCTCACCGCTGTTCATAGTTCCGGCAGGATCCCTTCAGCCTGTGTGTTTAGAGGACTAATGCATCGTTCACGCAGTCATCAACGGAGAGGGAGGAAACCCACAGCTGCCGGCGGGTCCTAATCCTCTGCCCGTGGCGTTCTCTTCGACACAACACCAGCTTGGGAGGTCCTCCGACCCTTCTTCCTGCCTGTCGTGTTGTGCGCAAATCCGACCTACCGCCACCGACATCCCGACGACCCTTAGGTATAAGTTCTTCAAAAGCGGCCTTGCTCTACTGCCCCAGCTCCCCACGTGTCTGCATGTGCATCTTTTCGATTTAGCTACACTTCAGTCGACTG
>NC_041383.1:475154962-475192917 GCF_002162155.2 Triticum dicoccoides | reverse complement strand
CGGACCGACGGTTGGGAGTGGTTTCGGGGAGGGCGAGGCAGCGCGGGAGCTACTTCATGCAGTCAAATCTAGCCCAGCAAGTTAACTCCTGGTGATTGCGTACATAAGCTTGCAAAGGTTTTACTGACCAATGCAGTAATAGACGTGCAATCATGCGTTTATGTTTTTATAACATTTCTCCGTCCATCCCAATATGATATTTTCACCTAGCCCAGCAAGTGTGCGGATTTTGAGAAAAATGCAAAAGGGCTTCAAATTCTACCATAATATATAAACGGGCTGCATAGGCGCTACATCATTGTTTCACCCAGCCCACCAAATGCACTAAAAACAAATGGACTGGCTGACACGTGGGCCAGTAGGTCAAAGCCAAATCACTTTCGCAAAAAGTAAAAATACAAAGGTCCAAGCCTAAGCAAGGCGTTGGATTCACATCCAACGACTGACATTCTTCTTCAATCTCTCGTCATATTCCCCCAGTGTTGCCGGGATCGCCTGCTCCAGCCTCCGGCGTCCAGGGGGGCTATTTTGCGCGCCTCACAGCGAAATGCTACCCCATCGACGGCCAGGCCATCCCTCCACTCCTCTGCACCTCCTGTTGTTCTCTGCCAAGTGTAGACCCACCCCGCACCCGAAGTAGTCAAGTTTCCCACTCCTCTCCATATGCGGCTCCACTGTCGCGTCATCCCCATCTCCGGGGCGTTCTAGTCTGGGGCCTCGCCATCGTCCACCGGCTTGGTGCACTCTGCACCGTGTGGTCAATGTGGTCAACAAACGAGAGTCATCGGAAGATGACTATACTTGGAGAGGTGACAGTGGGGACGCACCATGACCATGGACGCATGCATGCAACTGCATCCTTTTTACCCCCAAAATAATGTTTTCTCCCACTGACTGCTGGGACCCACCAACTAAATCTTCGCACACAAGGAAGTGCGTCCTTATTACGGGGGGAAAATGATTCCCCCCCTGACAGCTAGGACCCACCAGCTATATCTTCGCACGCAAGGAAGTGCGTCCTTATCCTCCCTGACAACTGGGACCCACCTGGTCAAAGCATACATAGTGTTTTCTATGTACATACCGGTCGATCGGTCTGTCTGCCACGATGAACCGTGGCCGAGTAAGGAGTGGTAGCAGTTTAGGCAGTCCAGTCCAAACCGTGTACATGTACGTACAGCCAGGGTGCAAGAAAGTAAATACGACCATGTACGTACATACGGGCGAGGTCTCAAACGTGTACTCACGCATACGTATGGCCAGGGCTCGTGTACATGGAGAGGCCGCGGAATGCGTCGTGTTCGTCGGGAGGCAACAAAATGCGGTCGTGTTCATTGAGAGGCAACGGAACACATCGTGTTCATCTGGAGGCAACCGACTTGGATGGAACAGCCGATCGAGACGAGGCATGGCGTACCGCAGAATGGAGGAAACGGCCTTGTGTTTGACTGCCTAGGGCCGAAATAGGATCTTGTTCATCGGGAGGGGTCCGGCATACCGCAAAACGGAGGAAACAGACTTGTGTTGGAGCGCTATGGTAGAAATGGGGGTCCTGTTCATTGAGAGGGGTGTGGCATACCGCAAAACGGGACTCCACGGGCTACTGTTCATCTCCACCGTCGACCTCCTCCAGCCTCCATGGGCTACTATTCATCCACCGTCGACCTCCTCCAGCCTCCACCTGTGACTGTTCATCCATGGGCTCCTGTTCATCCAGTCTCCACCGCTCCTCCACCGGCTACTGTTCAACCAGCCCTCTCCACAGGGTCCTGTTCAACCACCCCTCCACGAGCTACTATTCACCCAGCCCTCCGCCGGCTACTTTTCAACTAGCCCTGCATCGGCTACTGTTCATCCAGCCCTCCACAGGGTCCTTTTCATCCACCCCCAACCAGCTCGATCGATTGGGGTCTTGTTCATCTAGCGGCAACGGCCTCCACTACCACGAGGTCCTGTTCATCCGACTCCTCACCGGGAACTGTTCATCCACCCCCCCAACAACGCTCACTGTTCAAAAAGAGGCAGCAGGTTTGATCGGCTTCAGTTAGAAGTAGTAGCAAAGGAATTGCTCGATCGGGCTGCCAGGGATTGATCCATCGCTCGGGTTTAGTAACACGTAGCCTGCAGTGCAATTGCTCGAGTTCAGTAGGCGAACGCCTCGCTCGGGTTCAGTTAGAGCCCAATACCTTGCACCCACGCGCGTACATGTTCGAGAGAAACGTGCAATCCCTCCATGTATCGCTCGGCCCTGACCACCCACTGTAACCGTGAACTCCCAGAAATTTTCGTCGCCCTCGCTTCTTCCGTCAGGGACGGCCCAAAGAATGTCAGGCAGGTGCATCTCCGGCCTGCCCAGGATGAAAAGCCCATTTTCTTTCATGATTTTTTGTCATAGAAGTAGGAGCCCACCACATCTATGATGATACCGGGTTTTGTCATAATTATTATCATAGAAGTGTCATAAGTATGACATAATTTTTTTTCATTCAGCCCAAAATGTCACGGATCTGTCTTTTTTTGTAGTGCAAATAGGTTCACCTATGTGCACCAACAACTTATGCTAAGGAAAATGAACAAGTAAGTGATAGCAAGATATATATCATGAAACACTATGGCTATCACAAAGTAAAGTGCATACGTAAAGAGCTTGGGTAAGAGATAACTGAGGCACACACAGATGACGATGTTTCCCAAAGTTCACACCCTTGCGATTTGGAGCAGTGTGGAGGAATAATGCTCCCCGAGAATCCAATAGGGCCACTGAAATCTCCTCACGCCCTCGTACAAAGCAAGATGTTGTGATTCCACTAAGCGACCCTTGAGGGCGGTCACCGAACCCACACAAATGGCAACCCTTGGGGGCGGTCACCGAACCCGTACACTTTGGCAACCCTTGGGGGCCGTCATCGAAACCCATACAAATTGCCCGGGGCAATCTCCACAACTTAATTGGAGACCCCGAAGCTTGTCCCGGAGCTTTTGACCACAATGATTAAGCTCCACGACAGCAACCGTCTAGGGAACCAAAGCACCCAAGAGGAACAAGGGTGCCCAGACACCCAAGAGTAATAAGCTTCTCAACTTCACTTCCATGTATCACCATGGAGAACTCAAACCAATGCACCAAATGCAATGGCAAGGGCATGTGGAGTGCCCAAGTCTGTAGCGACCAGACCTCAAACGGTCCGATCTCTGTGCATCAGTGTCATCCCTGGATCGGTAATGTTGACACACACAGTACTTGAAGGATTTATAACAGAGTAGCAATCATACACTTATTACATCGAAAGTCTCAAAAGAGAACTTATTACAATAAATATGGCTTAAGGCCATCTAACAACGATAACAACGGAAGGCTTGGAAGATAAGTGAGTCCATCAACTTCAACGAAATCACTGAGTATAGAACCACGATCCTAAGGCATCTTACTCGTCGTCTGAAAAGTCTGCAACATGAACGTTGCAGCCCAAAAAACGGGTCAGCACATGGAATATGCTGGCAATGTAACACATAGAGAGTAATGAAAGAATAAGGATACACCACATGCATATATGGCTGGTGGAAAGCTCTATGGTTACAGTTTTGCATAAAGCCAATTTTTCCCTACTGCAAAGGAATACATTTTATTTAACTATCATTGTGGTTGTTAAACATTGAGAATGGTTGACACCATTCTCAATCCCAAATAAGTATCATCATTAAAAACCCAACAACATTAATTAGAGTAACATGATGAGATTCACATGATAATCCAAGTACTAGATACTCAAAACGTCCATAACCGGGGACACGGCTAACCATGATTAGTTTGTACACTCTGCACAAGTTTGTGCACTTTTCCCCACAACACTCGATCTCCTCCGTTGGTTTTCTCGCACTACATGGTGTTTAAGAAAGGGATGAACGAGACATAGTCTTTCAGAAGCGCTACCACCTTACGATGGGTAGACCGTTACACCTACTTTCCCCTACATCTGCTAGTCTACCACTATAAGAGTTCGCACAACTTAATCAACTATGCTAGAGCCCATAGTAGCTTGCGGCTGCACACGGAAGTTTCTAGCATGAATAATCTTATGATCCCTTTGAGCCTGGGTGGTGGTCCAAAGAAAAACAGGCAATCCTGGAATACCCAGGTACCTCAATCCACCCAGATGTGTATTAAAGTTGCCACCTTAAATAAACCATTAACTAACAATCTCACATCTGTCATGGAAATTCACTCACCCAATCCACGTCTACTAGCATAGCATGGCAATATAAGCAAACGTAGAAGTAACTCCCAAGGGTTTGATAATAAAACAGGAAATAGGTACTACCTCATCTACTTCCCAAAATCCCACATATTAATCAGATCCTAATCATGCAATTGTTTGAGGATTGAAACTAATGCATAAAACTGGGTAGTAAGGAGGTATGATCAAAGTGTTACTTGCCTTCCTGATGATCCGAGAAACCTAGAGAATCGAAGTAGCAAGCGACGCAGTCCGGATACTCTATCGCAAACAAACAAACAAACAAACATACAATAAGTACTCATCTAATGCACAGGTAAAACTCAAATAAGAGGTCTAACCAGAAATTTCAACTTAAGAACTCCGGTTGGCAAAAAGACTCAAATCGAACGAAGCAATGAAAATCAAAAGACGAAAGAAAAAAGCTTCGTTTACTAATCTGGACCTAGGTCAAATTTTACAGAAGCAAAAACTTGTTTGAGTCGATTAAATGGAAAGAGGGTTTCAAGATGAAACTCTAAGCACTTGAATCGCCTGATTCCGATAAACGAGCAAAGAGTTAAACTAAAACAAAAATCGGATTAGAAATCGCGACCAGAAATAATCGCGGAAAATCCGAGAAAAGAAAAACTAACGAATAGATTAACGAACGGACGTTCGTTAACTGAAACTAAACGGCGAATTTGTTCATTAAAACGAACGAACGGGCGAACGCTCGCTAAATAAAATAAACCCTAAAAAATAAAACTGATCTGAAAAAAACGGATCTAGGTTTTCTAAAAAACGGATTGGTTTTATTAGAAAACCGGGGCGGCGGCGGCTACCTCGGCTCGGACCCCGGCGAGACTCCGGCGGCGGCTGGCGGCGGCGGCGGCGGCGGTGGCGGTGTGCGGCAGCCGCGACTTGGGGCTCTAGAGGGGCCCCGGGCACGGTATTTAAAGGGGGAGGGGGTGCGGTGGCTTGGGGAAAGGGCAAGGCAGCGGCGGCGGGAGGCGGAGTCCGGCTCGGACTCGGTGGCGGGAGGCGGAGTCCGGCTCGGACTCGGCGGCGGAGCGGCACGGGGAAGGCGGCGGCGGCAGGCGGGCCGGCCTGGCTCGGCTAGGCTTCGGCCCAGTCGGGCGCGCGCGTTTTTTTAGAAAAATAATTCCGCCGAGCAGAATAATAAATTCTAGAAAAATAAATAAAAATCTAAAAATGCCAAAACAAATTTTCACCATCTAAATAAAATATTTAGAACGAGATGAACATTTTCTTGGCCCTAAAATGCAGTTTTGAAAAACGTGCATTTTTTCTTAAATTCAAATAAAATAGCGAAAACTCCAAAATAAACCTTATTTGAGTTTTTTTATTAAATCCTCAATATTTCTTTATTTTGGGAAAGTCATTTTATTACCTCTCTCATGTTTTTATAATCGAAATAATTGAAGATAAAATAAATAAAATCAAATGATCCTATTTTCAAAATTCGAGAAAACTCAAATATGAAAATACAAAATCCCTAACTCTCTCCAAGGGTCCTTGAGTTGCGTAGAATTTCTAGGATCAAGCCAAAAGCAAAGAAAAATATGATATGCATTGATGATCTAGTGTATAATATTCCAAATTGAAAATTTGGGATGTTACAAACCTACCCCCCTTAAGATGAATCTCGCCCTCGAGATTCGGGTTGGCTAGAAAATAGGTGAGGGTGGTCCTTCAGCAGATCTTCCTCTCGCTCCTAGGTGGCTTCATCCTCGGTGTGGTGGCTCCACTAAACCTTGCAAAACTTGATAACCTTGCTGCGGGTGACTCGGCTAGCATACTCAAGAATCTTGACTGGTTTCTCCTCATAGGTCAAATCACTATCCAACTGAATCGCTTCCAGCGGCACTGTATCCCTCAGCGGTATATCAGCCATCTCTGCATGTCACTTCTTCAAGTGGGACACGTGGAATAGATCATGAACTGCTGACAATCCTTCGGGCAATTCCAACTTGTAGGCAACTTCTCCCATACGCTCCAAAACTTTGTATGGTCCCACAAAATGTGGCGCTAACTTTCCTTTAACTCCAAAGCGCTTAACTCCTCGAAGTGGAGATACTCGAAGATAAACTCTGTCTCCGACTTTGTAAACTGTCTCCTTGCGTTTTGAATCTGCATAGCTCTTCTGCCTGGACTGGGCTACTTTGATCCTATCGCGAATCAATTTCACCTTCTGTTCAGACTCGTTAATCAAATCCGGTCCAAACAACTGGCGGTCTCCAACTTCATCCCACGACAACGGGGTCCTGCACCTCCTTCCGTACAAGGCTTCAAAAGGGGCCATCTTCAAACTGGATTGATAACTGTTGTTGTAAGAAAACTCTGCATATTTCAATTTGTCATCCCAACTAGGTCCATAATCTAGCGCACAGGCTCTCAGCATATCCTCCAAAATCTGATTGACTCTCTCGGTCTGTCCATCTGTGTGCGGGTGAAAAGCTGTACTGAACTCTAGCCTGGTACCCAAAGTTTCGTGCAACTGATTCGAGAACTTTGAGGTAAACTGGGTTCCTCTATCTGATACGATGCTCCTCGGAACTCCATGCAGACATACGATCCTAGTCATGTATATCTTTGCCAACTTAGCACTGGTGTAAGTGGTCTTCACTGGGATGAAATGAGCTACCTTCGTCAAACGATCCACTACAACCCAAATCGAGTCATAGCCTGAACGAGTCTTGGGCAATCCCATAATGAAATCCATGCCTAGTTTATCCCACTTCCATTCGGGTATTGGCAATGGCTGTAACAATCCTGCTGGGTTCTGATGCTCTGCCTTTCCTCTCTGACATACATCACAAACTGCTACATACTCTGCAATATCCCTCTTCATTCCGGTCCATCAGAAAGTATTCTTCAAATTGAAATACATCTTGGTATTCCCTGGGTGAATCGAATATGGTGAATCATGGGCCTCTTGCAGAATCAACTTCCTGATCTCCGGGTCATTAGGCACATAAACACGATCTTAAAACCATAAGGTATCGAGCTCATCTTCACGAAATCCCTTCGCTTTTCCTTTGCTCATCCTCTCCTTTATAGCAGAAATCTCTTTGTCAGTCTTCTGAGCTTCTCTGATTTTATCCATCAAAGTAGACTGAATCTCCAACGCTGCTACATAGCCTCTCGGAACTATCTCCAAACATAGCTCACGAAGATCCTTGGCTAACTCCTTCGGTAACTCTCCGGTCATGAGTGTGTTGACATGGCTCTTTCGGCTCAACGCGTCGGCTACTACGTTAGCCTTTCCCGGGTGATAATGCAATCTCATATCATAATCTTTGATGAGCTCCAACTATCTCCTTTGCCTGAGATTTAGCTCCTTCTACGTGAAAATATACTTCAAACTCTTGTGTTCCATGTACACCTCACAATGGTTTCCGATGAGAAAATGGCTCCAAGTCTTCAGTGCATGCACTACGGCTGCTAACTCCAAATCATGAGTAGCATAATTCAACTCATGAGGCTTAAGCTATCGTGAAGCATACGAAACAACTCTCCCCTCCTGCATAAGCACTGCTCCAAGTCCTCGACGTGAAGCATCGCAATACACCTCGTAATCCTTGCTCTGATCTGGCAGAATCAACACTGGCGAGGTAACCAAACGTTTCTTCAACTCCTAGAAACTGGCCTCACACTCCTCAGTCCAATTGAACTTGGTATCCTTCTTCAACAACTCTGTCATAGGTTTTGCAATCTTCGAGAAATTCTCAATAAATCTCCGGTAGTATCCTGCGAGTCAAAGGAAACTTCGGATCTCTCCAACTGTTGTTGGTGCTTCCCAGTTTGTCACAGTGACAACTTTGGTGGGGTCTATTGCTATTCCTTCTCCTTATATAACATGTCCGAGGAATCCAACTTCCTTCAACCAAAACTCACATTTGCTGAACTTGGTGTATAACTCATGTTCTCTGAGCTTCTCCAGTACCAAACGCAAATGCTCCTTATGCTCCTCTTCATTTTTCGAGTAGACCAAAATATCATCAATGAACACCACGACGAACTAATCCAAAAACTCCATAAACACCTTGTTCATCATGTTCATGAAATAGGCAGGTGCGTTAGTCAAACCAAATGACATAACGGTGTACTCATACATCCCATACCTGGTGGTAAAAGCTGTCTTAGGTATATCATGTTCTCGAATCTTCAACTGATGGTATCCTGATCGCAAATCGATCTTAGAAAATACCTTAGCTCCTTGCAATCGGTCAAACAGATCATTGATCATCGGCAATGGGTACTTGTTCTTAATTGTTACTGCATTCAGTCCTCGATAATCAACAACCATCCTCAATCATCCATCTTTCTTCTCTACTAGAAGTATTGGCGATCCCCAAGGCGAAGAACTTGGGCGAATATATCCTTTATCCAGTAACTCCTTAATCTGCTTCTTGATTTCCTCCAAATCCTTAGCGGGCATCTGGTACGGTCTCTTAGATATCGACCCTGTGCCTAGCAAAAGTTCAATCAAGAACTCAATGTCTCTATCCGGTGGCATGCCTGGCAACTCTTCCGGAAATACATCAGGGAAATCCTTCACCATTGGTACTTCCTCCTGCACAACTCCTGATAAGGAATTTACTTGCATCCTCTTCGGCTCATGTCTTGATACATACTTGATCCTTCTCCCTTCTGGGGTGGTAAGCAAAATCGACGTACTGGCGCAATAGATGTTTCCTCCATACATTGATAGCCAATCCATACCCAGAATCACATCCAAACCTTGCGATTCCAAAATGATTAGATCCGAGGGGAAAACGTGCCTACCTATACTCAATGGCACTTGAAAACATCCTCGACTGGCCATATACTCCGCTCCTGGTGAGCTTACTAACATAGGTGTTCTAAGAACTTTGGTGGGCAGTTTATATTTATCCACAAATCCCCTTGATATGTATGAATGCGATGCACCAGTATCAAAAAGAACGATTGCAGTAAATGACTTAACCAAAAACTTACCTATTACTGCATCTGGCTGGGCTTCAACCTCCTCCACGTTAACGAGGTTCACCTGTCCCCTGTTGAAAGGGTTCGGCTTCTTCCCCGAGCTTCCATTGCCATTTCCATTCTGGGCTTCAGGACATTCATTGGCATAATGTCCAGTCTTCTGACACTTAAATCAAGTGACTTGACTCAGGTCTTTCTTAGCTAGGGTTGATGGGTTGGTATGGTTCTGGCCGTTTCTTCCTCCATTCCCATTCCCATTCTTGGGACCATTATGATTATGTGAGCTACCTCCTCCATGGGTATGCTGAAAGTGTCCTCCCGATTTTGGGATAAAACGTGGTTTCTGCTGAGCTCCAGAATTGTACTTCCCTTGTCCATACTTCCTCTTCCTCTTGCGGTTTTCAATCTGCTGCTGCTTCCCTTCAATCATAAGAGCACGGTCTACCAACTCCTGGTAGTTGTTGAAACTTGCTACCATCAACTGCATGCTCAGCTCATCATTCAGTCCTTCCAGAAACTTCTCCTACTTAGCTGTATCAGTAGCAACGTCATCTGGGGCATAACGTGCTAACTTACTAAAGTCATCCACATACTGGCCAACTGTACGTCCTCCTTGGCGTAAGTTGCGAAACTCACGCTTCTTCATGGCCATAGCTCCTACTGGATAGGTGGCTGTGAAATTCTCCCACCATGATGCTGCGGGTCCTTCAAGCTGATGTGCGGCAAATCGCACCTTATCCGCATTTGTGCATCCTGCAGTGGTCAACTCCCTTCCTGTCTTGTGGAGCCAATCATCTGCAACTATCGGCTCGGTGCTACTAGAGAACATCGGCGGATTCAGCCTAAGAAAACGGGTTAAGTGATCAACAAGTGGTGGTGGTGGGTTGTTGTTGTTCTTGTTCCCCTGATTCTGATTCTGGACTAGCAACTGCATCAAGGCATTCAGCTGCTGGATCAACTGAGTGAGCTCCGGTGGGAAAGCCAATCCATTGTCACGTCTCGGAGGCATTTAAGGGTTCAGAAAAGATGAGAATACAGAATAGAATCAGGTCTAGAGGGAAACACTACCCATATGCACATGAGACAAATTGCAATCCAAACACTTCATTCAATTCAAACGAGGGCATACAATGGTCTAACTATCGTTACAAAAGTGCTCAGACTATACTAGATACATGGGGTATACTACTACTGTTATGGTGGTCGACTTGAAAAACTGCTCTGATGAAGACTCCATGATGTCTGCTCCAGCTTCATCAACATAATCATCATCGCTATCATCTGGGTCTGAGTCGGTGTCGTCGATGATGATGTAGTTCTCAGGACAGGTGCAATCTTCGTCTTCTCCTCTAGTCGCGGGAAATCGCATGAATACTTTTAGCTTCTTCTTCAGATCATCGCTCTTCTCCACGAGTGTCGCAAGTTACTCCTCATATCCATCGCATGTAGACTTGAGTTCTTCCTCCAGTTCCGTGATCTTGGTCATGGCCTTCTTCAGGTCTATCATGCCTGCGCACATCTGGTTCTCCTGGCGTCGAATGTGCTGGTTTTACTCCTGGATGAAAGCTGCAATTGATCTATCCTTCCTGGTGCTGATCATCTCCCATTGCTTATCTCGGCACCCACAAATTTGGTAGATAGTATCCTTAAGCTCCTTGTGGTAAACTTCTCCAATATGTCCCATCGTGATGTGGGCTGCCATGCTCTTTCCTAGACTCTAGGTTGGTGCATCAAAGGAAAACTCTATGGGCTCAGTGACGGGCATGAACGTCCGTCCTGGGACTCGAACTTGAATCATCCAGCGCTCCTCTTCAGGTAAAGTGGCGTTGTAGATCCCGGTGAAGCTTGGTACTCCGATGTTCAGATACTTAGTGACTTCCTTCAGGTGACGTCCAAAGGGTGTATCTTCATCCGGTTGCGTGAACTTGTTCCTTGTATTCGCCATCCTAAAAGAGAGTAGAAAAGATGAGGAGTCAGAAATGAGAAGAGTGAGTAGTGATCTAGGGCTTTATCTTAGTGGATGTGTCCTACAGTCAGCGTGTGCTCTGATACCATCTTGTAGCGACCAGACCTCAAACAGTCCGATCTCTGTGCATCAGTGTCATCCTGGATCGGTAATGCTGACACGCACAGTACTTGAAGGATTTATAACAGACTAGCAATCACACACTTATTACATTGAAAGTCTCAAAAGAGAACTTATTACAATAAATATGGCTTAAGGCCATCTAACAACGTAACAACAAAAGGCTTGGAAGATAAGTGAGTCCATCAACTCCAACGGCATCACTGAGTATAGAACCACGATCCTAAGGCATCTTACTCATCGTCTGAAAAGTCTGCAACATGAACGTTGCAGCCCGAAAACGGGTCAGCAGATGGAATATGCTGGCAATGTAACACATAGAGAGTAATGAAATAATAAGGCTACACCACATGCATATATGGCTGGTGGAAAGCTCTATGGTTACAGTTTTGC
This sequence comes from Triticum dicoccoides, assembly GCF_002162155.2. NCBI lineage: Eukaryota > Viridiplantae > Streptophyta > Magnoliopsida > Poales > Poaceae > Triticum > Triticum dicoccoides. Next base: position 475,181,232 of record NC_041383.1, on the reverse strand, counting down.
ATAAAGCCAATTTTTCCCTACTGCAAAGGAATAAATTTTATTTAACTATCAGGGTGGTTGTTAAACATTGAGAATGGTTGACAGCATTCTCAACCCCAAATAAGTATCATCATTAAAAACCCAACAACATTAATTAGAGTAACATGATGAGATTCACATGATAATCCAAGTACTAGATACTCAAAACATCCATAACCAGGGACACGGCTAACCATGATTAGTTTGTACACTCTTCAGAGGTTTGTGCACTTGTCCCCACAAGACTCGATCTCCTCCGTTGGTTTTCTCGCACTACATGGTGTTTGAGAAATGGATGACCGAGACATAGTCTTTCAGAAGCGCTAGCACCTTACGATGGGTAGACAGTTACACCTACCTTCCCCTACATCTGCTAGTCTACCACTATAAGAGTTCGCACGACTTAATCAACTATGCTAGAGCCCATAGTAGCTTGTGGCCGCACACGGAAGTTTCTAGCATGAATAATCTTATGATCCCTTTGAGCCTGGGTGGCGGTCCAAAGAAAAACAGGCAATCCTGGAATACCCAGGTACCTCAATCCACCCAGATGTGTATTCAAGTTGCCACATTAAATAAACCATTAATTAACAATCTCACATCTGTCATGGAAATTCACTCACCCAATCCATGTCTACTAGCATAGCATGGCAATATAAGCAAACGTCGAAGTAACTCCCAAGGGTTTGATAATAAAACAGGTAATAGGTACTACCTCATCTACTTCCCGAAATCCCACATATTAATCAGATCCTAATCATGCAATTGTTTGAGGATTGAAACTAATGCATAAAACTGGGTAGTAAGGAGGTATGATCAAAGTGTTACTTGACTTCCTGATGATGCGGGAAACCTAGAGATTCAAAGTAGCAAGCGGCGCAGTCCGGATACTCTATCGCAAACAAACAAACAAACAAGCATACAATAAGTACTCATTTAATGCACAGGTAAAACACAAATAAGAGATCTAACCAGAAATTTCAACTCAAGAACTCCGATTCGCAAAAAGAATCAAATCGAAGGAAGCAACGAAAATCAAACGGCGAAAGAAACAAGCTTCGTTTACTAATCTGGACCTAGGTCAAATTTTACAGAAGAAAAAACTTGTTTGAGTTGATCAAACAGAAAGAGGGTTTCGAGATGAAACTCTAGGCGCTTGTATCGCCTTATTCCGATAAACGAGCAAAGAGTTAAACTAAAACGAAAATTGGATCAGAAATCACGATTAGAAATAATCGTGGAAAATCCAAGAAAAGAAAAACTGACGAGCAGATTAACGAACTGTCGGTGTACTAGAGTAGGGGTACCCTAGTACCCCGAACTTGTGCACGGGCGGTCGCAGCATCCCGCGGGAAGGCTTGCCGGGTGACCGCCAAGACCCTCCGTGGTTCCCTTGAAGACCATTCAAGAACAAAGTACTCAAACCAAGACCCCGGCAAGAGGAGCTTGCCGGGAAGGCCAACCAAGGCCCCGGCAAGAGGAGCTTGCCGGGAAGGCCACTCAAGGCATACCAAGAAAGCTTGCTGCAACGCGCCCTGCGTCCCGGCAAGGCCCGGTGAGCAACAAGCTCCCAAACACGACAAGACGACGACCGCGGCAAGGAGCTTGCCGCGGGAAACCCCCACTTCGTGCCCGCGCTCCAGCACACCTGCTAACGTGTCACTCTAGGACTCTCCCAGGCACACGTGGCAGGAGGCCGTGCAGCTAGGGGTGCGCGGTGGCAAGCGGAGATGAAGAGAAGGCCATCGTGGCAAACGGTGGCGCTCCTAACGGTCACTTTTTGCACTGTTTAGGCAACTCAGACAGGCATTCAATGACCTTGTCCCCTGCCGTCAGAGTTAGGTAGGGTGCACTATGTCCACAGTAGCGGTAGCTGCACCTACCGCATCCTTTTCCATTTTTACCCTTCTAGTCTACGTTGCCACCTGTCGGTGACCCCCTGAAAGTATAAAAGGAGGCCCAAGCACAACCTAGAAGGGGTTCGGCTCATTCGAAACATCAGGAACACTCTCACGCTCAGTCTGGCAGTGTCCATCGCTCCTGAGCAAGAATTCAATACACACAAACAAGCAGCAGTAGGGTTTTACGCATCCGTGCAGCCCGAAGCTGGGTAAAACTGCTCGCGTGTACTGCCTCGATCCGCTCTTTGTGCGACCTCCGCCCTCACCGAACCGAAAGGGGCTCGGTCCGCCGATCCCCATAGGTGTTCGTGGATCAGCTTCCCCGACATCTTTGGCGCGCCAGGTAGGGGGCGTCGAGATTGTGCGAACCCGATCCGGCGTGCACGCGAGCTCAATCCTCATCGTCTTCATCGACATGCCACCGAAGAAGAAGGATTCGGAGGCAGCTGTTCCGTCTGCGTCGCTTTCACCGCCTCCGGAGCAAACGGGTGGTGGAGTGGACGCCGGGGGAAGAATGGGCGTCGACGAGGGAGCCTTCAGTGCGGCCAAGTCCAAGGACAAGGCGGCACAGACCTCGGCGTCCATGCGCGCACCGCGCCCCTCTCAGGAGGCGCGGGACCAGCAGCGTCATAGCGTTCGCAGCGCCATACGTCCGCTGGGCCAAGATCAAGCTGGTGGTTCTCGTGGCGCTCAAGACCAACATGCACGTCAACATGCTGGCTCGAGTGAAGTGCGGTCGCCTGGACGGGGCACTGCTCCTTCTAACGTGGTTTGGAGTCTGAGCACGCCCCGCTCCTCGCACCGTTCACCTCCGCCGCCCACCACTCCAGCAGAAGCCTTGGCACGAGCTCAACTGCTACTAGACTATCCTCCGACGGCGGACAAGACCGACGAATGGAGGGCCACTATCCAGAGCCTCATCGGCTTCGCCAACGGCGACACTGCGCGGCAACCAAGCACCTCGCTGCCGCGGCAGGACAGCCGGACGCGAGCCGATGGCAACAAGACCGGGGGAGGTGCGACTTCCATGCACTCTCCACTACGAAGGCCAAAATCGACGACTCGCCGGGTCCACCCCGACAGCGGCTCCACCGCGTCGCCAGACCCACGAGCTCGTCGCGACCAGCGCCAAGTTCTCCATGAACGACAACAAGAAGACGCTCGAACCTGCATCGAGCGCCAAAGAGAAGCGCGACGTCAATCCGACAAGCGCGCTGGGCCCTCTGTTGACATGCATGCGCCAGGGGAACCAGGCGATCTGCCGTATGCGGTAGGTTGTCCTACGTTCACCCGTGAGCTGCGGCAAGTCCAGTGGCCCAGCACAACGAATTTCAAACCAGACGTACCAGAGAAGTACGACGGCAAGACGCATCCGTCGGAGTTCCTCAGCATCTACACCATCGCGGTGCGGGCTGCCGGGGGACGGGACGACAAGATCCTTGCCAACTACTTCCCGCTGGTACTCAAGCCCAATGTCAGGTCCTGGCTCATGCATTTGCCGGACAATTCCATCTCCTCTTGGGCAGATTTATGCCATCAGTTTGTCGGCGCCTTTACAGGCAGCCACAAGCCGCATGACCAAGAGAGCGATCTTCATCTGCTCGCCCAGAAGGAAGGAGAACCACTGCGCAAGTACATTCAGAGATTCAGCCGTGTACAGCACAACATCCCAGACGTCCACCCCGCCGCGATCATCAGCGCGTTCCATCAGAACGTGCGAAACCGAAGGATGAGGGAGGAAATGGCGATGTGTAAGATCAGAGACGTCAGCGAGCTTTACGCCCTGGCCGACAAGTGTGCACGCGCTGAAGAGGGGAGGAGGCTCCCCGGAGAGAGTACAGGAGCAAGAGGATCCGACAGTGAGGATGCCGCCCCGACAAGGAAAGGCCGGCGGCGGAACAATAGAAGGAAAAAGGGCAAAGAAGTGCTAGCTGTTGAGCAGACCGGCAACGGAGGTGGCGCCAAGGAAGCTAAAGCTGGTGGCTCCGACAAGGAGGCCCAGCCTGTGGCGGCCGCTGATAAGCAGGACAGCTCCGGCAAGCAGTATTGTAAGATTCACCGCACCAAGGGTCACGATCTCCAGAACTGCAAGAAAGTCGAACAGCTTGTTGAGCAACAGAAAGCTGAGTACGAGCGGCGCGACAAGGAGAAGGCCCAGGAAGGAACTGGTGGATCCGGCAAGAAACGCCCCGGCCGGGGAGGACGCCGCGGCAAGGCCAAGCAGCGGCAAGGAGATAGACCTCCCCGTGGCCGCGACAAGGATGAAGATGACGACGATGACGAAGACGTGGATGATGATGAGGCCGATGAGCATGAATTTCAGAAAGCTACAGAGGTCCTGTGCGTTGACGGTGGTGCTTCTCTGCATACTTCGCACCGCCAACTCAAGCAGTGGATGCGGGAGGTTAATGCAGCGGAACCATCCGTAGAGTCATGCAAGCCTCTGAAATGGTCCAGCACGCCTATCATCTTCGACATTGAGGATCACCCTGATCGCGTAACTGCGGTCGGGTGCTTGCCGATGTTGGTTTCACCAACTATCCGCAACCTCAAGGTCACGAAGATGCTAGTTGACGGCGGGGCCGGCTTGAATCTGATCTCCTCCGCGGTCCTTCAGAAACTCCAGATCCCTGACAGTGAGCTCGAAGAGACCGGCACATTCCAAGGAATCAACCCGGGAAGGAGCAAGCCGAAGGGGAAGATCACGCTGCCGGTCACATTTGGCAGCAAGCTGAATTTCATAACTGAGAGGGTCACATTTGACGTTGCCGATTTTCCATTTCCCTACAATGGGATCCTTGGCCGTCCAGCGCTCACCAAGTTCATGGCAGCCTCTCACTATGCATACAACATGCTCAAGATGCCAGGCCCGATAAGTGTCATCTCTGTCCCCGGCGACAAGAAGGATGCCCTTATCTGCGTCGACAAGATCTACCGAGAAGCAGCAGCCGCAGCTGATCACAACACACTTGCCGCAGAAGCTCCCGAGGGGAAGAAGAAGACAAAGTCCGGCAAGAGCTCTGATGCCCACTCCGGCAAGCGCACCTCTTCGGAGTGCTGCGCTACCGTCGAGGACGCACCATCGAGCTCCACCGGCAAGTGCAAGAAGGCAATGGCAGCTCCACCTGAGACTAAGAAGGTGTCCGCCAAGGAGGATGGCACTGGTGGTACCTTCACCATCAGCGCCACTCTTGACCCCAAATAGGAAAGCGCGCTCGTTGCTTTCCTGCGGGCGAATGTCAACGTGTTTGCATGGCAACCGTCTGATATCCCCGGTGTTCCCAGGAAAGTAATTGAGCACCACCTTGCCGTCTGTCCTCATGCGCGGTCCGTCAAGCAGAGAGTCAGGAAGCAAGCAGCGGAGCACCAAGAGTTCATTGCAGAAGAGATCAGGAAATTGGAAGCAGCAGGCCTTGTCAGAGGAGTGCTCCATCGCACGTGGTTGGCCAATCCTGTAGTCGTGCGCAAGGCGAACGGGAAATGGAGGCTTTGTATAGACTTTAGTGATGTCAATAAAGCTTGTCCCAAAGATCCATTTCCCTTGCCGCGCATTGACCAGATTGTTGACTCCACAGCTGGATGTGATTTGCTTTCATTTCTTGATGCATACTCAGGATACCATCAAATCTTCATGGCAGAAGAGGATGAGGAAAAAACCGCATTTATCACCCCTTGCGGCACATACTGTTTTGTATGGATGCCCTTTGGGTTAAAGAATGCTGGTTCAACATTTGCAAGGGTGGTCCATGTCGCTTTTGAGCCATAGATACACAGAAATGTGGAAGCCTACATGGATGATATAGTGGTCAAGAGCAAGGACAAGGCTACACTGATCCAAGATTTAGAAGAAACTTTTGCAAATCTGCGCATGATCAACCTCAAGCTCAACCCCGAGAAGTGCGTGTTTGGAGTCCCTTCCGGCAAGCTTCTCGGGTTCTTCGTGTCTCAGCGGGGAATTGAAGCCAACCCCGACAAGATCAAGGCCATCGAGAAGATTGAAGCACCGAAGCGCGTCAAGGATGTGCGAAGGCTTGCCGGTTGCGTGGCTGCTCTCAACAGGTTTATCTCTAAGTCTGCTGAGCGCGCCCTGCCATTTTTCAAAATATTGAAAAAGGCAGGTCCAATGAAATGGACTCCGGAAGCGGAGGATGCGTTGCAGGACTTGAAGAGGTACCTGTCCTCCACTCCAATACTTGTCGCACCTAAGCCACAAGAGAAGTTGCTGCTGTACCTAGCGGCAACCAATCAAGTGGTTAGTGCTGCGTTAGTAGCGGAGAGGGAGGTGGATGATGAGCCAGCGACCGCGACAAGTGAATCCAGCGACAAGCAGGGGGCTTCTCCGACAAGCTCTGGCCCCGACAAAGTTGAGTCTGCCCAGGCATGCAAGGAGGTGCAGAAGAAGATGGTGCAGCGCCCAGTTTACTTTGTCAGCTCCCTTCTCCAGGGGGCTAGGTCGAGGTACTCTGGTGTGCAAAAATTGCTTTTCGGCCTTCTCATGGCCTCGAGAAAGCTGCGCCATTACTTCCAGGCACATGAGATAACAGTTGTCACTCGCTTTCTGCTGAAGAGGATACTGCAGAATCCAGAAGCAACAGGCAGGATTGTCGAGTGGGCATTGGAACTGTCAAGCTTTGGCCTCAAGTTTGAGAGCACTGCAACGATCCAAAGCAGGGCATTGGCAGAATTCATAGCGGAATGGACGCCGACACCAGACGAAGAAATTCCAGAGACGAGCATCCCCGTCAAGGAGACAAGCAAAGAGTGGCTGATGTACTTTGATGGTGCCTTCTCACTGCAAGGCACCGGTGCTGGTGTGCTGCTTATCACACCCACCGGAGAGCACCTCAAGTATGTAGTCCAGATGCACTTTTCCAAGGAGCAAGCAACGAACAATACTGCAGAGTATGAGGGTTTGCTTGCCGGCCTCAGAATCGCAGCCGACCTTGGGATCAAGAAGCTCATTGTCAGGGGTGACTCGCAGTTGGTCGTCCGCCAAGTGAACAAGAATTACCAGAGTCCATTGATGGAAGCTTATGTTGATGAAGTGAGAAAGCTAGAAGAACACTTTGACGGCCTGCAAATGGAACACGTTCCACGAGCTCAGAATAACATTGCTGATGGCCTGTCAAAGTGCGCTGCACTAAAGTTGCCTGTGGAACCAGGGATCTTTGTGCTCAAGCTGACTCAACCATCCGTGACACCGTCAACTGGACAGAATAAGAAGAGGAAGTTGGTTTCTGGTGACTACTTTCCGGCAGAGCTTCCCAAAGCCGCCGCCAAGAAGGTCCCCAAGATCGACACCAAGAGTGTTGCGGAGCAGTCTGCTCCGGCGAACCCCTTAGTTTGTTCCGTTGAAGCAGACACTCCCGACAAGTTTTGCTCCAGCAAGCTTGCCGGGGAGCATCACGCTCCGGCAGAGCCACATGTTCTTGCCGTGGAAGCGGATGTTCCCGCAGCAACAGATACGCCTTTAGTCCTTGTTGTCGAGCCACAAGCTCCAGCATGGGCGCAGCAGATTGTCCGTTTCCTTCAGACAGGAGAGCTTCCCGAAGAGCAAGAAGAAGCTGAAAAGGTAGCCCGGCAGTCAAGTATGTACAAGTTTGTCGACAACACACTGTACAGAATAAGACTCAACGATGTGAAATTGAAGTGCATTCGCCGGGAAGATGGACAACAGCTGTTGGCAGAGATACATGGAGGCATATGTGGTCACCACATTGGCGCAAGAGCACTTGCCAGCAAAGCATTCCGACAAGGCTTCTTCTGGCCGACAGCTCTCTAGGATGCAACTGCACAAGTAACCAAGTGTGAAGCGTGCCAGTTCCATTCCAAGCAGATACACCAACCAGCTCAAGCTCTCTAGACGATCCCTTTATCCTGGCCATTTTCGGTCTGGGGGCTCGACATCCTCGGCCCCTTCCCTCGAGCTGTCGGGGGCTTTGAGTTCCTGTACGTTGCAATCGACAAGTTCACAAAGTGGCCGGGAGTGGAACCAGTGAGGAAGGTGACAGCACAGTCAGCAGTCAAGTTCTTCAGGTCGATTGTTTGCCGTTTCGGGGTTCCTAACAGGATCATCACCGACAACGGCACGCAATTTACGAGACGCACCTTCATGCAGTATGTCCAAGATCTTGGCGCCAAGGTCTGCTTCGCTTCTGTTGCTCACCCGAGAAGCAACGGTCAAGCGGAGAGGGCAAACGCTGAAGTGCTGCGGGGGCTCAAGACCAGAACTTTCGACAGGCTGCACAAGTGCGGAAGAAACTGGATCGAGGAGCTGCCGGTGGTTCTTTGGTCGATCAGGACGACGCCAAATCGAGCCACTGGCCAGACACCCTTCGCTCTAATCTACGGAGCGGAGGCAGTTCTCCCCACGGAACTCGTTTACGGGTCGCCTCGAGTGCTCGCTTATGATGAGCTCGAGCAAGAGCAGCTACGACAAGATGACGCGCTGCTCCTTGAGGAAGACCGTCTTCAGGCTGCTGTGCGAGCCGCTCGCTACCAGCAAGCTTTGCGTCGCTACCATAGCCGCAAAGTTAAGGCCAGAAGTTTCGAGGAAGGCGACCTTGTTCTTCGGCGTGTTAAGTCCGCCAAGAATTCCAACAAGTTGACGCCGAAGTGGGAAGGCCCTTATCGGGTGAAACGAGTCACTAGGCCCGGCGCTGTCCGCCTTGAGACCGAAGATGGCATTCCGGTGAGCAACTCCTGGAACATTGAACATCTTCGTAAGTTTTACCCGTAGGGCGCGGTTGCCGGAAGCTTTTCCGGCAACCACCTTTTGTACAAGTCTTGCCGCTGTTGCATGTAATCCTTTGTACAAAGCCGGGCGCAGACCCCGTGCACCAGTAAAGTTCATGTGCCCCGCACATCTTGTCAGTTTTTCTTATGCTATAATCCTTTTTCGCATATGTTATCTGACACTTTGTGCAGCACCAGACCCCGGTAAGCAATAGCGAGCCCAAGGCTCCATATCATTACTTTATTTCTCTATTTCTTTCTCAAAAAGAAGGAAGGTTCCCTCGCCCACAAGGTTTACCAGGGAGGGAAGGAGAAGATAATGGTGTGGACCAGGCCGTTCAAGAAAGTTTCTCCTTGCCGGGAAGCAGACGACAGAAAAGCTAAGTAGCTAAAGCTTGAGCAATCAGTTTTTTAAGTTTTTGAGTTATTTTCCTTGAACGACCGTGCTTTGTATGGAAAACCTGTGCGCGGAGGAACCAACTCGTAGCTAGATGCGCCTTTACTTTGTTTCGAGTCCGCTCAACAACTTAAGTGAGCTGCTAGCGCCCTTACTTTGCTTCGAGTCCGCTCAGCAACTTAAGTGAGCCGCTAGCGCCCTTACTTTGTTTCGAGTCCGCTCAACAACTTAAGTGAGCTGCAACTAGTTACGACAAGGTTGCTTGTCGGTAGCGACCCCGCCAGCAGGCTGCTGAAGTTCCGCACTCGGCGCTCGCGGCAAGGGTGCCTGCACCGGCAAGTTTCCTTAGAAAGCGTAGGGCAGAGCCATACAAAGCCAAGTGTCGAGTAAAGGAAGTAACACAGCAATTTTTTGCCTAAAATAGATTTATATTACAAAAATAACTTGTCGCGCCTCTAATAAAGTGTTCCCATGACATGACTGGCAGCGACAAGAAAAGAAGAAAACGGACGGCCTAATCTACGCGACCGCCGTCAACCCTTTTGACCTCGTTCACCCTGTCCACAATGGGTGCGACGAGGGCCTTAAGTGCGTCAAGATCAGCGTCCGCCGGCAGCCTCTTGAGGACGTTGGTGAGGTTGAGGCCCGGATTGCGGAAGGCCACCTTCACCAGCACCTTCTCCAGAACTCCGGCACAAATCGAGCGTGACTCGTCGGCCAACTGCTTTGGGATCCGTTCCCGGAGTTGCTGGAGTGCCGCCGCCACGCCTTTGAAGAACAGAGTGAGCTTGGCGCTGGGTTGGAGGTTCTCGTCGGAGGAGTACCCGAAGCCTTCCACCCCCAATTGCACCAGCTCCTCTTCGATGACTGCAGCAATGTTCACAAGGCCCTCCGTCCAGAGCTCCACAGTATCTCTGAGAAGATTCTGGGTTTCAGCGGCCCTCGCTAGCAGCGCCTCGTTGGCCTTGATGTCCTTCTTCAAGTCCGCCTCCCGTTTCTTGGTGCTGTCCAACGTCTCCGTCAAAGTGGCCAGCTTCAGCGTCAGATCGGCGTTGGAATCCATGGCAGCGCTCAGTTCCTTGCCCCTCTCGGCGAGTCGGCCCTGTAGCTCACCGTGGGCAAGGGCATCCTTCTCGCGCTCTAGCTTGAGTGCGGCAAGCTCTTCGCCACCAACCTTCAGATCATCTTCTAGCTGCGCCACCTTTGCCTCCAATTCTTTCTTGGCGGCCTTGGCAGCCGTAGCCGCATCCTTTGCCTCTTGGAGCGTCCCGCCAAGTGCCCGTTCGCGCACGGCAAGCTCCTCTTCGTAGCTGTCGAGGTTCACTTTCCGCTGAGTCAGCTCGCCTTCTCGCGCGTACAGCTTCTCGCCGGTGAGCCGCTGCTGCTCTTCAGCTTCGGCCTTCTCGAGGAGGAAGGCCTTCCGCTCCTCAGCAAGCTGCTCCCGCTCCTCCGCCAAGGCCCGGAGAGTTTCTTGGCGAAGACCCCGGAGCTCCTCCGCACGCTTCTCTATGTCCACGCTCGCCCTCGCGACAAGCGCTTCCCGGGAGTCCAACTTGACTTGGCGGGCGCGATAGAGCGCCAGCAGCCTCCGCAGCAGCCGCTCCTCCTCGGGCTCGTCACTGCTGCTTCCCGGCGCGTCAACGATCGACAACCCGGTGGACGCGAGCACCTCCCCATCCAAAACTTCTCCTTCCACCGGCATCCTGGAGCTTGACGCCCAAGGGAGCTTGATGAAGATGCCCTCGCCAGCCTTCAGATAGGCGCCGGGCTGGGACTCCTCGGAGCCTGACGCTGCGTCAGCGGCGCAGGGATCGGCGGTCAGTGCAGCGCCTGACGCTCCTGCGGCCTTAGGGCCGTCAGTGCGATCGCCAGATCCCCCGCCAGCTTCCTCGGCAGCAGCCTTGGCGGCCTCTTCGCCGGCGGGCACGTCAGCGCCGGCTCCTTCTTCGGTGGCCGCGGCATCATCAGTATTGCCGCGCGGGTCCTCCTCGCCGCCCTCCTCGGTCTCCATCGGATCTGCGGAGGGTGGGTCTGACTACCGGAGAAGAATGAGAAGTCAAACAAGTATCCGAGAAGAGAAATCAGCAGAAGACTACAAGGAAAGTTTCGGGCAAGAAGGACTACCTGTGCTAGGATCTGCTGTCATGACCTCCACCACCGGGGGATCGTTGGCGCTGTCCCTTGCCAGAGATTCCCCCCTTGCCGGAGACTCCTCCCTTGTCGGAGAACGCTCCCTTGCCGGGGAGTCCGCCCTTGGCGGCGTAGTCGAAGCAGACGACGAGTCGGAGGAGATCACCACGCCCTCCTGATGAAGCTGTTCTGCTCCTGCACAAACAAACCAGTGATCAAATGTCAACAAAGGAAAAGAGCAACCACACGCACCCAGAAGCAGAAAGTAAACCATATGCTTACATTGGGGGCTGCGCTGGGGGCTGCTCTGCGAAGTGATGGCCGGATCCGGCAAGGTGGTCTCGGGCACGCCTCCTGTCGTCGCAGTGGGCTCATCCTCGATGACCACCACCTGAGCCTTGGCCCTCTTCGCCGCCCTCTGGGCCAGAGTCCTGAAAAGGGAGAGTCCAGGGTGGGTCAGATCAGATGCAAGACAGGAATGGCAAGTTGAAGAACTACAAGAACAACAAGGGAATCTTACTCTTCTTCCTCTTCCTCGTCGGAGCTGAGCGCGGAGAGGTCAAAGTTCGGCCCACCTCTGGCGCGACGAGGTGGAGGGGTGGGATCCCTTGGCCGCTTTGCGGGGACTGCGGCGCCAGCCCGAGACGGCCCCGCTTCAGTTGTCGCTGCGGCGGGAGGCGCTCCCACGGCAACCGTACTTGCCGTGGTAGGGTGCGTCGCGTGACGCTGCGGATGTTGGCCCACTTGCCGCCCTGCTACGTCGCCGACCCTGCGGAGGCGCCTTCTTGGCTGCGCTGGGGGCTGCGTTGCGGGCCCTACTCGCGGCAAGCTCCTCGGAGATGGCGGGCCGCTCGCACCCTCGGCGGGCTCGTTCGACTCGGCGTCGGGCGCGGCGAGCTCTTCTTCCTCTTCGGGCTGCTCCCGTTCGGCAAGACTCATCGCCAACGCCGCGTCCGCTTCCTCCACGGTGAACCCGAATTCACCCGCGGCGGCTGCCGCCGCCTCTTCCGCCCTGGTGGCGATGCGCTCCATCTCTTGATCAGTGGTGTCGCGGGTGAGGAGCTTCTTCTCGTCGGCATTGACCGCCACCTCCACTAGGCTGTCGAAGAACTGCTGCACGACGTCGCCGGCGGGCTCTTGCCAAGTTGAAGCGATCCCATGCGAGTCACACAACGGCATCATTGCGCAGATGCGGTCGCGCGAGAAGTTGTTACACAGAGGCACGACGCCTGCCGGCAACCTGAACCACTCGGGATGCTGCGGTTCGTGCTTGAAAATTTCCTTAAGTATCCCGTCCAATTCTATGACGGTGAAATTGAAGTTGAGGCCTGGGCGCAACCTCATGATGTCTGCCGGGCCTCCAAATTCCCAGGCGGGTCTCCCCTTCGCCTGCAGAGGGGCGATGCGGCGGCGGAGGAAATCTGCGCCGACAGCTCCTACAGTCAACCCGGCAAGCCTGAGGCGCAAGATCCGGGTGGTGGCGATCTTCAACTTGTCATCGTCCGCAGACAGAGCGCTCCAATCATTGCCTCGCACTGCTGGGGCTTGGCGCAGGGCGGTGAATGGCTGCGGGTTCTCCTCTACAACCCAGCACCAGTTTGCTCTCCACTCATCCCAGTTGCTGCAGAGCTCCCCCTCCAGATAGGTCTCCTTCTTGCCGGCTCGCGAGATCCAGGCGATTCCCCCGGCAAGGGTTTCCCCTCTCTCGACACGGGGCATGAAGAAATGGCGGAAGAGAGCTACGTTGGGGTGGACTCCGACAAAGTTTTCGCATAGATGGGCGAAAACTGCCATGGTCAAGACGGCGTTGGGGGTAAAATCAAGGAGGTGGAGCCCGTAGGTGTTCATGATATCACAGAAGAAATCAGAGAATGGCGGGCAGAGCCCGTAGTAGAAGAACACGGCAAAGAAAGGGTACCCGCCAATTGGAGCTTCTTGCGAGGTGATGGCGGAGAGTACCTTTGTGCGCGGATGCGCCCGTGTCTCCGTCGACCAGAAGAGATAGTACCACTCCCTGAGATCCTTTGCGGAGAGCTCGGGGAGGAAGGTGGCCCGCTCTTTCCGCAGCGCCTCAAGCCGCTGCGCTTCGGTCGACTTCACAGCTTTCGCGGCCTTCCCCTTTCCGGGCTTCGGAGCCATGGCGGAGGCGGTGGGGGAGATCGACGGCGCTGGTAGTGGCGGCGGCGACGGGAGCGAAGTGCTGCTCTCTTTCGACTTTGGAAGCGGAGGAGGGCGGCGGAGGTTTCTGAGATTGCAGCAGCGAATGACGAAGATAGGGGAAATACCCCTGTTTCCCCTGCTTATAAGGAGGAGGGGGCGGACGTTGCGCTCTTTCCGAATAAAGAACCACCCACGATCTCCCCCACGACGCCGTGATTTACGCGTGCCGTTGCGGGGGGTGCGGTGGATACGGAGTTAGATTCGGCATACCCCAGGCCCGCGCGTGCCCGTGCCCTGTTTTGGGCCTGGGCCAACAGCGCTCGGCACCGTGTATGGCCCAGGCCCCGGGGCTCCTGTCGGTGTACTAGAGTAGGGGTACCCTAGTACCCCGAACTTGTGCACGGGCGGTCGCAGCATCCCGCGGCAAGGCTTGCCGGGTGACCGCCAAGACCCTCCGTGGTTCCCTTGAAGACCATTCAAGAACAAAGTACTCAAACCAAGACCCCGGCAAGAGGAGCTTGCCAGGAAGGCCAACCAAGGCCCCAGCAAGAGGAGCTTGCCGGGAAGGCCACTCAAGGCATACCAAGAAAGATTGCCGCAATGCGCCCTGCGTCCCGGCAAGGCCCGGTGAGCAACAAGCTCCCAAACACGACAAGACGATGACCGCGGCAAGGAGCTTGCCGCGGGAAACCCCCACTTCGTGCCCGCGCTCCAGCACACCTGCTAACGTGTCGCTCTAGGACTCTCCCAGGCACACGTGGCAGGAGGCCGCGCAGCTAGGGGTGCGCGGTGGCAAGCGCAGATGAAGAGAAGGCCATCGTGGCAAACGGTGGCGCTCCTAACGGTCACTTTTTGCACTGTTTAGGCAACTCAGACAGGCATTCAATGACCTTGTCCCATGCCGTCAGAGTTAGGTAGGGTGCACTGTGTCCACAGTAGCGGTAGCTGAACCTACCGCATCCTTTTCCATTTTTACGCTTCTAGTCTAGGTTGCCACCTGTCGGTGACCCCTTGAAAGTATAAAAGGAGGCCCAAGCGCAACGTAGAAGGGGTTCGGCTCATTCGAAACATCAGGAACACTCTCACGCTCAGTCTGGCAGCATCCATCGCTCCTGAGCAAGAATTCAATACACACAAACAAGCAGCAGTAGGGTTTTACGCATCCGTGCGGCCCGAAGCTGGGTAAAACTGCTCGCGTGTACTACCTCGATCCGCTCTTTGTGCGACCTCCGCCCTCACCGAACCGAAAGGGGCTCGGTCCGCCGATCCCCATAGGTGTTCGTGGATCACCTTCCCCGACACGAACGGACGTTCGTTAACTGAAACTAAATGGCGAATTCGTTTGTTAAAACAAACAAACGGGTGAACGCTCACTAAATAAAATAAACCCTAAAAAAATAAAACCGATCTGAAAAAACTGATCTAGGTTTTCTAAAAAAACGGATTGGTTTTATTAGAAAATCGGGGCGGCGGCGGCGGCTACCTCGGCTCGGGCTCCGGTGAGACTCCGGTGGGGTCCGGCGGGGCTGAGGGTCGGCGGGGCGGCGGCAGGCGGCGGCAGCGGCGGCACAAGGCGGCGGGGCGTGGCTGCGGCGGCGGTGGTGTGCGGCGGCGACGGCTTGGGGCTCCAGGGGGCCCCGGGGGCGGTATTTAAAGGGGGGTGTGGTGGGTTGGGGAAGGGGCAAGGCAGCGGCGGCGGGAGGCGGAGTCCGGCTCGGACTCGGCGGCGGCGCGGCGCGGGGAAGGCAGCGGCTGCAACAGAAAAATAAATTCTGGAAAAAGAAATAAAAATCTAAAAATGCCAAAACAAATTTTCACCGTCTAAATAAAATATTTATAACGAGATGAACATTTTCTTGGCCCTAAAATGAAGTTTTGAAAAACGTGCAATTTTCCTAAATTCAAATAAAATAGCTAAAACTCCAAAATAAACCTTATTTGATTTTTTTTATTATTAAATCCTCAATATTTCTTTATTTTGGGAAAGTCATTTTATTCCTTCTCTCATGTTTTTATAATCGAAATAATTGAAGATAAAATAAATAAAATCAAATGATCCTATTTTCAAAATTCAAGAAAACTCAAATATGAAAATACCAAATCCCCAACTCTCTCCGTGGGTCCTTGACTTCCGTAGGATTTCTAGGATCAAGCCAAAAGCAAAGAAAAATATGATATGCATTGATGATCTAGTGTATAACATTCCAAATTGAAAATTTGGGATGTTACAAAGTCCCTCACTCTCAAATCCCACAAAATCAATGGAAGCTATGAAGGAATATGAGAGGCAGAACAAGAAAGAGAACACAAAGAACTCCAAGGTCTAGCTCCAAGGGGTTCCCCTCATATAGAGGAGAAATTGATTGGTGGAAACATAGATCTAGATCCCCTCTCTCTTTTCCCTCAAGAACTAGGAAGAATTATTGGAGGGATTGAGAGATAGCAAGCTCAAACAAAGTCAACAATGTGGGGCAAACACGAGCTCAAGAGATAGGGACCATTGGGAAAGAAGACCCCTTAAATATCCCCCACATGAATCCAACCGTTATGCTCACAAGTCGTGCTCAAGCGGTACTACTACTCGGGCGAGCGGTAGGTACTACCGCTCGGGGAGGTAGTACCGCTTATAAGAGGTACTACCGCTCTCTACTACTGCGAAATTCATGACGAGTTCGAGAAGCATAAATATGAGCGGAAGTAGCTGGCTGGTAGTACCGCTTATAAGTAGTACTACCACTCTACTGCGACTCTACTACTACTTATAAGAGGTAGTACCACTCGGGGAGCAACACTACCGCTTAGAGCTGAAAAATTCCCAAGCAAAACAGAAGGATTCTCCAATACTGAAACAACTATAACTACTGCAAACGGACTCCAAAATCAGTAAACTCAAGCATGTTGGATAGAAGACGACAAGAACTATCCAACAACAACCGGATAAATTACAAACTAGCAATGGAGAAGACATGCCAATAGGATAAGCAAGAGGACCTTCCCCAAGCATGAACCGACAAACTCTCCAACACCAAAAACTCAAAGATGAAGCATGCGAACTTTGTTTTCTATGAGCTTGAGTCTGACAAGAAGACGAACACAAAATATGAAAGCTCACAAATGGAAGAATCAAATAAGAACCAAGAAAGATGATGCAATGATGCAATGGTGTGAGCTCTCTACGAACGATACAATCAAGCTACTTACTTGAGACCCCCCCCTTGATAGTACGACAATCGATCCTATAACTTTGTGTCCCAACTACTGATTGCTTGTATCTGTGTTGGTATTTCCCCGAAGAGGAGAGGATGATGCAGCACAACAATGGTAAGTATTTCCCTCAGTTATGAAACCAAGGTTATCAATCCAGTAGGAGAACCAAGCAACACTATGGAAACAACACATGCACAAAAATCACGAATACTTGCAACCCAACACGTAAGACAGGTTGTCAATCCCTCCATGGTATTGAGATAGATTAAATTGTATAGGTTTTGATAAATAGATCTAACTAAAACACAAAATAAAATAAATAAACAAAAAATGCAGAAAGGTATTTTTGGTTTTAATATGATAGGAAATAGGCCTGGGGGCGTGGATTTCAGTAGAGGCTTCTCTCAAGAAAATAGCATACGGTGGGTTAACAAATTACTGTTGGGCAATTGATAGAAAAGCGAATAATCATGACGGTATCCAAGGCAATGATCATATATATAGGCATCACATCTAAGATTAGCAGATCGAAACGATTCGTCATCTACTACTATTACTCCACACATTGACCGCTATCCATCATGCTTCAAGTGTATTAAGTTCATGGAAAACAGAGTAATGCAATAAGAATGATGACATGATGTAGACAAGATAAACTCACATATGAATAAACACCATCTTGTTACCCTTAATAGCAACGATACATGCATGTCATGTTTCTTTCTATCACTGAGATTGAGAACCGCAAGATCGAACCCATCACAAAGCACCTCTTCCCATGCCAAGATAAATCAATCTAGTTGGCCAAACCAAACTAATAAATCGGAGAAGAAATATGAGGCTATAAAAATCATGCATAAAAGAGTTCAACAAAGACTCAATTAGTATTCATGGATAGAACTGATCATAAACCCAGTTTTCATCGGAGCCCCACAAATACACCGCAAAAAAAGTTACATCAAATAGGTCTCCAAGAACATCGAAGAGAACATTGTATTGAAGATCAAAGAGAGAGAGAGAAGCAATCTAGCTACTGCCTACGGACCCGTAGGTCTCTGGTAAACTACTCACGCATCATCGGAGGGGGAAAAGGATGATGAAGAATCCCTCTATGATTGTTGGCCCCTCTGACAGAGTGCCGAAAAAGGCCTCTAAATTGGATCTTGTGATTTTAGAGTGTTTATAGATGCGAAAGGGGGTTGAGAAGGTTCTTGTGGGGTCCACTACCCACTAGGGCGTGGCGGGGACCCCTCGCGTGCCCTGATGCCTGGTAGGACCCACGGTCCTCCTACATGTGTTCCTTTGGCTCCCTGGGTGTCTTCTGGGCAGAAAAATCTCCAAAAAGTTTCGTGGCATTTGGACTTCATTTGGTATTGATTTCCGCGAAGTAAAAAACAAGCAAAAAACAACAACTGGCACTGGGCACTATGTCAATATGTTAGTCCCAAAAAATTATATAAAGTTGCTAATAAATGAATATAAAACATCCAACACTGATACTATAACAAATGGAACAATAAAGAATTATAGATACATTGGAGACGTATCAGTATCCCCAAGCTTAATTCCTGCTCGTCCTCGAGTAGGTAAATGATAAAAACATAATTTTTGATGTGGAATGTTGCCTATCATATTCATCACATATTCTTTTCTTTGGTAGCATGGACATTTGGACTTTAGATGATTGAAAGCAATGGTCTATAATTTGACATGAATATATCAATACTCAAGCATATCAACAAGCAACCATGTCTTTCAAAATATCAACGCTAAAGAAAGCTATCCCTAGCCCATTATGCCCAATCATTGATCCATTCATGAAACACACTCAAATATTAGCTACATCCAATGCACATGGAATTGTTTGTGATTAGGCAACACAAAAGAAATGGTCAGGCTGATCAATGTGTGTGCAATATATGGCATACAGTTCACTCGGATGAACTATTTGCGTTGAGCCAAGAGAACAAAAACGGTTCAACTTAACAAGATGTGTGTGATATGCAGCAAACATGTCTGCAATCAGAAATGTGTGGGAAGACTGATAACAACACAGACGATTCATCTTAACAAGTCGTGTGTGTTGTGAGCAAATGATTGCTGGTATACAATTGTGGGTGATTGATGAAAATGTCACCGACGAGTTCCATTGTTTAATTTGTGTGCAATGTGATTTGCTCTGTCCGCACAACATCTACGCTCTCCCTACAGAGCATCAACATATATACTTAAAAAGACAGCATTGCATAAGCAAATTAAGCATATAATTACACAAGTGACTACACAACGCACATAACATTTCACACACCAAAGTAAGAAATTACATGCATACTAAAC
Source organism: Triticum dicoccoides (assembly GCF_002162155.2). Lineage (NCBI taxonomy): Eukaryota > Viridiplantae > Streptophyta > Magnoliopsida > Poales > Poaceae > Triticum > Triticum dicoccoides. The sequence goes on along the minus strand of NC_041383.1, from coordinate 475,162,347 downwards.
TAGGAGAAATGAGGATCTAATCATCAACTTTTTGTTGTGATGATGCTTGCCATTGCTATGCTTCCGGCTTGATCCCTGGCCGTTTTGGGGAAGGAGGCACTTCCTCATGTCAACGATCTGCATGTACATCTCGTAGCTCATGTACGCCTCCTTGGCCGTGTAGACGACGTGAGATTGGTCGAGTTTCTCCATCCAGGCCGAGTGCCAGGCACACTTGTCCTTGTTGTAAGAATCCTTCATGTTTCTGTAGTAGGGGTCGATGATGTCCTCGACGAGGTGAACCAGTGAGTCCTTCTCATGCTCGTTGCTGCCCTAGATCTTGTATTGGCCCTGGATGTCGACAAGATTCGGGAAGGCGATGCCCAAATTCTTGAGCATGTTTACATCGTGGGTGATGTCCATCGTAGAGAACATGTAGTGGGGGCTGTTGACAAACCTGGCGAAACGCTCGCAAGGCCTTGTCGCTAGGCAGTAGTGGTAGACGAGGACGTGATTGCGCACACACATCTAGGCGACAACGACGACACGAGCGCGGGTGTACTCGAGGTCAAACCCGACCACCTTGTACTTCTCCTCACCAAGAAACAACTCCATGATGTGGATGGAGTGCTCCACCCAGACCGGGTTGTTGGTGTACACCATCGAGCTCCGTGAACCTTCTGTGGGTGTCCACCACAACATGCATGGTGGACTGCAGCTCGTCGTCGACAGCCGCTCGGAGCACCTTTGGAGTCGCATAGGACACCCTCTAAGAATTTGTCGTGGTGGGTGTGCTCCTTACAATATTGGGGCGCAATCGAAAGGTTGAAGAGACACAAGGGTTAAATAGCCGCTGGAATAAATGGGGACTGGCCAGCCTGTAATCGTCACGTCTTGTCACTGCCTCCATAGTGGAGGATTCCAGTGCACTCTTTAGAACACCGCATGCATTTCGTTTGACCACGCGTGGGCTCAAAGAGGCGCCAAATGTATCATGGGTGAGCATGTTACCGCGCAACCGTGCAGTTTACCGCACATGCTTCCCGGCTAGTTTGGCCACGCATTGGATAGAAGAGGGACAAATCTTGCACGTTTATTGGCAAAAATCGTCGTAAAAACAAAGTGTGTGGAATGACTTCGGTCATAAGTTTACCCGTGGGTGATGAGGTCAAAGTTACACAGAAGGGTGATTATGGACACTCAAGTGCGATAATTAATTTTGCACTCTACATGGCACACAGTTCAAGAAACCAACAATGTGCTATAATGTCGAAGATCGTAGTCGAGTTAGCTATACAGATCGTGTGCTATGCGATCGACAAGGTAAACACATCCGAGAATGGTTAATGAAATCTAAGTCCTTTGCATATTAAGGTCAAATAGTGCTACCAATATACGAGTCTGATATGATGTCATTTCAAACATTGTACCATAAAAGCTCGAAATATTACAAGGTTCAAATTCCAGAGTTATATGGCTCAAATTCGAAGATTACAAGGTTTAAACTGATATTACAAATGAAATTCAGCTCATTAGCAGCAAACGCTTGGTCCGATCCGCTGAACATGGATATTAGAGAGGTTTAAACTAATATTACTACTTGTAAGGCTGGTTTCGAAACCTCATAATTTTTGCCAAGGGGTCAGCCACTGAGAAGTCATGTATGGGGTTGACACAATGACTTCTGATTACTCTATCATCTGAAGTTCCAAAATGAAATTTAGCTTTTTAGGAGCCTATTCCATTCTACCACAGCCGTCAGCCCTCATCAACAAACCATTCATTTTTGCGAAATAAATGTAGGGCAAACCTCATTATCTTGAGCACCCTTGCTCTGATAACAAAGAACCTGGCGAATATAATCTCCGGTAAGGTCACTCAGTAGGAGTTCAAAGTAATTTCTAAGAGATGCAGGTCTAGGCAATCGACGTGATTGTTATATTGTATCACATTATCCACCACCGGGCCTAATCTTATCTGCAAAAGAAGAAAACATGTTAGTGCCTACATGCAGTTTTGAACACTACTACATGCCTATTTGATTTGCAGGATTTGTAAAATGCACTAATGTGCCATCTTTGATCTGACATGATTAACATGGGCATTTGATTACAGTCTAGAAAAATGTACTCTTCTTCACAAGAGGCTGGAGTGGATTAAAAGTTCCCTAAGAAAACTAGTACAGATGAATCCAAAGGAGAAACGCTTATGGATTGTAACCATATGGATCAAGCAACCAATATGGGGGGCATGTATGTACTGAAATCCTCAAAAAATCCTTCAGAAATCATAGTGTCATTGTAAACTTGGAAATAGGTGTCAAAAATTGAACACCCTTATGGTTAACATTTAACAGGAAAAGAGCATCACCTTGATATACAGCTTCTCAAGGCATAGAAAGCATCTCAGGAAACTGACAACTTGGTGCAGGCTAGGGCCGATTGATTCTAGTGCCAAGACCTTGATTGTGTGCGATTTCGAGGTCAAGCTTGTCGGAATCATTTTCTGGATGACAAACGAACATACATCTTCAAAATTAGAAATAATGTTAATTTCTAGAAGGAAAGGTAGAAGGTGGCTATTGTACCTGAACGGGTGTGGATCCAATAAGAAGTTGAGAGTAGTTGTCAGACGAGTAGCCCTCCATTGTCAATTTCGGCGTAGAAATGACATTGATTCTTGTTGGACCTTCTTGATCAACTACAAGTAATCTCTCAAGTGAAGGTGTGTCCTCAATGACCATGCCGTGGCACACATTTGGTGATGTCTTCTTGCAGCACCAGCAACACACATAAATAGTCTGGAGAGTCATGGAGGTGATGTGGATGTTACTCAACCCATTAATCGCCTGAAGACAAAGGTACTCAAGTGCAGTCCAGCCACATAGCAGGCGCTTCATGTCACCATTTGGGAGGAAAACACCGACGAGCTCGAGGTGCTTCAGTTGTGGTAGAATAAGAGCGGGCGCGTCATTAAGGGGGGATGGCAGTTCCTGAAGTTGGCGACGCGCAGCATGGGCGCGAGGCGGAGCCTGGACGTTGGCAGCAAGCGCATATGCCCATCATCAAAAGTGAGCTCCTCGAGCTGATCTAGGGCGGGGGATCGGAACCACTCGTCAAGCTTGGCTCGATCCTTGCCATCGGAATGGAACTTGCCCATGCTAAGGCCTCTGGTTGGGCCATGGTGACTGCCGAGGATCTGGGAGAACACATCCAAGCTTTCGCGATAGCCATGGCAGAGCTCGTGGGTGTCGATGAGGTCGAGAGGGGTGGAGTGCCATAGGGGGCGCCACTGCCAGGAAAGGACGGTTGTCCGTGCCCCATATTTGATTGGGAGGAAGGAGATGATGACTATCAACATATCATTGGGGTGGCTACTGATGAAGTCTAGGCCTGCTGGAGTCGCTTGAGGTTCTTGCTCGACCCGCCTCCGCTTGTTGGCAGCCCTGTTCTCCACCTCCAGAGTCTCCTCATCAGTGATGCTTTCTGATAGAAGTGGGAGTACAGGGAATATTTAGTTAAAATAGGGCAATATAAAAGTGTATTAGTAACTAGAAGTTAGTAGGTAGGAATAGAGTAAGAAAATGGAATAACAATTGGTTGCTTAAATACTACACAATTCCTTTGATATTGCTGGTAAGTCAACATGTAGATACTTGAAAACAACACTTACTTCGAACAAAGTCTGGATGGATGATATCGTCGGGGAAGTTAGCATATATCTCATGACCAGGCTCTTTTATGTGCAGTGCAATTTTAGTGCAAGCTTTCAATACGTAGAACTTAGAAATTTTTGTCCAAAGGCCCGAGGAAAAATAGGAGTGACCACATTCAACAAGTCTTAAAGTAGCAACGATTGTAAATCCATGGTTTGTGTTCAGTATGACATCCCTGCAGTCTTGATTTATGTAAAGGGCAAGATTGTGTACTACAAATTATGTTGCATACCAAGGGACGAGCTGCAGAAAATGGTAGGATTGTTAAAGAATATGGTAACATGCAAATATGGGCGAAACGGAAAGGATTATACAACAGTTGAAATCAAAGGACAAAAATCTATAATTAAACAGATAGGTAATCATGATGTCATGGAAATATGAGAGTAATCGAAAGAACAATACATCATTAATTTGCCTAACATAGAAAGAAGAGGAAAAAATATCCTTTGATGTATATGTTGCATGTGGCACCTTTTATCCAAATGCAGCAATATATAGTATATGTTTAGGAAAGTAGGCCATGCCAACCGATTTAGGGTGAGATTGAACATACTGCGCGCATCCTCAAGTCATCTGGTACGGTGAGATAGAACTCCATGGATGTCTGGTCAAGGCCGCAAACTCCTGCTGTGTCCGCACACGTACACTCTATGAATGAAATAAAATCCTCAAATCAGCTCGACTAAAAATGAATTCACAGCAATTTCGGCCGAGTGATTAAAGGAGGCAGATGAACTCGGATAAGAGATGAGATAATATCTCATTAAATTAGTTACCTTGTTGTCCATGAGAAAAAACCCTCAATATGACGGATTCCCCAATTGAGTGGAGCTGGGTTGACCACAGCAGCGTCGAGAAAGTCGATGGTGATAGGCGGCGACAAGCGGAAGTGGTGAAATGCAGTGGGGTTTGCCGGCAGCCTGGTCGTGGCGACATGCGTCGAGCTAAGTGGTTGCCGTGGCGATAGGCGGTGCCATGGAGAGTTGCGGGGGAGCTTGTGCAGGTGTGAATGGGGACCGGAGGGGGTGGTGAGCGGGGTAAGGGTTTTTGTGACATGGGGATGGTGAGGGTTTTCTTTTTTGTTTTTTGAATTGGGTGGTGAGGGTTTTCGGTCCCACAAAGAGTTTCAGAGGCAATGGTTTGCTAGAGCCAATTGTGTGTGATTGACGTAACAGGGAAAATGAAAGTCATTGCACACGGTTCAAATTTGGTAACTGTGTGTGATTGACGTGCTACCTTCGTCCTGGTTTATTGGCCCCCTTTGTAATTTGTGCCAAATTTTGACAAAAGATTTAACTAACAAATGTTTATGCATGTCACCAAAAATTATATCATTGGCCACTATGTTCAAATACGCATCCAATGATATGTTTTTTGCTTGTCTGCACTAACAATTTTTCAGTTAAATCATTAGTCAAAATTTAACACAAATTACAAAGGGGACCAATAAACCAGGACGGAGGTAGATTCCATCAACCGAACTGATTGCATTCATACCCCACATTTAGACATAAGTAAACATAGATTAAACATACTCAAACATAGATAATAAGCATACACAAGCATAGTTCTACCATAAGTATATAGTTCAACCATCACTAAGCATACTCAAGCGCATTTATAATTAAGACACTACATAGCCGTACATAGTTCGATCCCACATCTCATTTTATCTGTCGGCACGATCCTAAAGCTTCTCCCGGTACTTGGCGTATGTGACATGCGCCACCCTGCGAGAATACTTCTGCTTGAAGGGGCAATGGCTCGTCCTCTTGCATGCGCCAGAACACTTTGATATGCATGATGAAGCTTTTGGTCACAAAAATGGGCATCGATAGCCCCAGTTCTTGGTCCTAATACGACTGTTATGCATTCCAGCATAAAGCTCCCAGAGGATTTGCCTCTTGTACCTCCTCTAGCCATCTTCAAGCACTACATAGCTCCCTGAGTGTCAGGTCCCCGACTCGATGTCACATCGATCTAGCTGGTAACACCTCATATCACTTTGCGGCCTCACGCACGGTATCCCCACGGGTGTCGTCTTACCTTTTCCCGGGACCGTTTGCGCCTTTTGGCTCACGTATATGATAGTGTCGCTAGCATCCATATGATAAAGAGCCCGGGCTGACATGACTAGTCGTAGACCCAAAGTGGCACAGACTTACAGGGACAGGCATCCATGACCCAGCTTCGAACGTGTCGGCCATCAGCAAGTGGGTCCGGGCTGTAGCACTGGGCTAGCAGGACTCCGGTAAACCGGGCTGTAGCGGGCTAACAGGACTCCGGTACTCAAAGCGTGACATTTCCCCGAAGGGACAGACACAGGAACGAAGAAGGACACATGCCGGCCAGCCTAAGTGTTCCAGAGCAGTAGCAAGCTACCATGGCTCAGCGGTAACACTAGGAGACATTTCCCGGTAAGAGAGGCTACTAAAGATAAACAACTAGATAGTCAGATCCCACACATACCAAGCATTTCAGTCATACACACAATATGCTCGATATGTGCAAATACAACGAAGCATCACAACATGACTCTATGACACAAGTACTTTATTTAAGGCTCAGTGAGCCATACATATCATACACAAAGGTACGGGTCTCACGACCCAACATACAAGTCATACAGTCATACAAACCAGCAGCGGAAGTAACTTGTCTGAGTACAGACAACTAGTAAAATAAAAGAGGCTTGGAAAGCCTAGCTATACTACGTGGTCCTTCACAAGCTCAGGGTCACCACTTGGGTCTTTAGCCTACTCGTTGATGTCAACGTCTACATAGAACCCATCAGAAGGGGTTGCAGCGTCTTCTGTAAAAAATGTAGATTATAGCAACATGAGTACAAAGGTACTCAGCAAGGCTTACATCAGATCCTACATACATGCATAGTATCAAGAAGGGTTGGTGGAGTTATTGCAGCAAGCCAGCTTTGACTCTTGGCTAGGCTATCCTACGATACTCCAACTTGAAATGGTTTTGCGCACACGAGTCCACTACTCACCACTTCAATACACTACCGAGGATCCACCTCCGTCTTCCTACGGAAGAGCCATCCTCGGCACTCACACTTATCTTGAGGCTTTTTAACAGTTTCCATTTACTTGTCTATGAACTGTATAGGCAACCAAGTAGTCCTTTACCGCGGACGCGGCTATTCGAATAGATCATGTTAACCTTGCAGGGGTGTACTTCTTCATACATGTTTCCACCACTTAGCGTCTGCACACGACATGTGCTCGGCAGACTTCAAGCGAAAGCCGGCGTGGGTGTAGACCATGACCTACCTAAACACTTAAGCCTCTAGTCCAGGTTTATCGCCTATTCAGGTTCCATCCGCAGGGAGTCCGGCCGAGGTTTCCCATACGGCCCCGAACGATGTGAACAGGGTTCCCGAGATACCTAACGGGTATTCGGTACACCCGGCCACGTACCTACCGCATCACAGCCCACCCCTACGGTCAGCGCTGTCCACGGCCTCCAGTAGGCTACAAACACCAGAAACTACTTGCAACTCCTGGACAGAGAGCTAGGGTGAATAAGAAGTCGAGCGGGGTCATATTTCAGGGCCCAATGCATGGTAGTAGCTGTATCTTAAATCACGCATACAGATCTCAGTGCTTAAGGTCGGCTTCAATGAAACAACCCACCATGTACTCCTACATGGCCTCTCATCGATACCTTTACC
>NC_041383.1:475143113-475153288 GCF_002162155.2 Triticum dicoccoides | reverse complement strand
TGGCGGAGCTCCTGAGCTGGTCGGGGGAGCGAGGGGTGGTCGGAGACAGCGGCTAAGGCGAACGGCGGCGACGGTGGTGTTCGGCCGGGCGAGAGAGAGAGCGAGGGAGAGGAGGGGAGAGCCGGGGGAGAGTGAGAGAGAGCAGGGGGGAAGGCGTGGCGTCGTCCAGGGACACCGAGGCGAGGAGGGGAGGGCAGGCAGGCAGGGAGAGAGGTGGCGTGGCGCGGTGGCCGTGCGCGCGCGCCGGCCACACTCCCCTCCCTCTGTCGGGGCGAAGACGACAGAGGAGGGAGGTGGGCTGGGCCGGCTGCTGGCTGGGCCAGCCAGCTGGCTGGGCCGCACAGTGGAGGAGCCCAGGTAAGCTCCTCCTGTTATATATTTTTCTGTTTTTTAATTTCTGACATTTGTTTTGATTTAAATAATATATTAAATCATTTATTTAACTTATGCCAATTTTTGCAGGAGCTATTTATATTATTCCAGAGCTCTTTTATAATTGGCATAATATTTGGACATATATTAATATATATAATTAATATATTTCCAATGCAAATATTTATGTATTAATTCCAAATGCCCAAAATAAATGTCCATGAGCCACTAAAAATATTGGTTTGATTTTTATCTCTGTCCAATATTTTCAGAGAGCAACATGAGCATTTTCTTGGATCCTTTTGGAGAAATTTTTATTTGGGTCATTTTCATAATGATTCTGAGGGTTTCACAGATCCCCATTTCAAGTTTCTGATGAAGAGTAAACATGATGCAACACTCTAATGCATGACTAGCTAGGGTGTGACAACTCACCCCCACTCAAAAGAATCTCGTCCCGAGATTTGGGTTCCTCCGAGAAGAAGGCGGGATATTCAAGTCGAAGACGATCCTCCCTTTCCTAAGTTGCTTCATCCTCGGAATGGTGCGACCATTGAACCTTGAGAAACTTGATATTATGACGTCGGGTGGTACGTTCGGCCTGATCGAGGATACGAATGGGGTACTCTCGATATGTAAGATCATCTTGGAGATCAAGCGTTTCGTGGTCCACTTCACGGATAGGATCCGAGAAGCAACGCCTGAGTTGAGAAACGTGGAAGACATCGTGAACTCTGGAGAGGTGTGGAGGTAGTTCCAACTGGTAGGCAACTTCTCCTCGTTTGGCAAGAATGCGAAAAGGTCCAATGTAACGAGGAGCCAATTTGCCTTTGATACCGAAACGATGGGTTCCCTTCAGAGGGGTGACCCGAAGATAAGCCTTCTCGTCAACCTCGAAAGTCATAGCCTTATGTTTTCGGTCATATTGACTCTTTTGACGGGATTGGGCTGTTTTCAACTTTTCACGAACGATACGAACTTGTTCTTCTGCTTCCTGAATCATATCCGGGCCAAAGAATTGTCTTTCCCCGGTCTCTGACCAGTTAAGGGGTGTTCGACATCGTCGTCCATAGAGAACTTCAAAAGGGGCTTTACCCAAGCTAGATTGATAGCTGTTATTGTAAGCGAATTCGGCGAATGGAAGGCACTTCTCCCAGTCCATTTCGAATGAGATAACAGAGGCTCGGAGCATGTCTTCTAGAATTTGGTTGACGTGTTCCACTTGACCACTCGACTGAGGGTGGAAAGCGGTGCTAAAGGAGAGACGAGTTCCCATAGCATTTTGGAAACTTTCCCAAAATCGAGAGGTGAAAAGACTTCCTCGATCCGAGTTAATTTCCAAAGGAACACCATGAAGGGACACTATTCGGGAGATGTATAAGTCTGCCAGTTGACTAGCGGTTATACTCTCACGAACAGGTAGGAAATGGGCTACTTTGGAAAGACGATTGACCACGACGAAAATAGCATTATTCCCTCTCTTGGTCCTGGGAAAACCGGTAATGAAATCCATACCAATTTTATCCCATTTCCATTCAGGAATAGCTAGGGGTTGAAGGGTGCCAGCAGGCCGTTGATGCTCTGCTTTTACACGACGACAGACGTCGCAATTAGCAATATACTGAGCAATTTCTCTCTTCATCCTAGTCCACCAGAACCTCTGGCGTAGGTCCTGATACATGTTAGTACTACCGAGATGAATAGTGAGAGGAGATTCATGAGCCTCCTTAAGGATCAACTGCCGTAGATGCTGGTTCTTGGGAACCACTAGACGGTTCTCAAAGTACACAACACCATGATCATTTGTGGAGAAACAACTAGCACCTCCGCTAGCAATGTTCTCCTTGATCTTAGCTATTCCCTTATCTCGCTTCTGGGCAGCAATGATTTGATCCGTAAGAGTAGGTTTCGCCACCAAGGTGGAAAGAAATCCTTGAGGAACAATGTGAAGGTTAAGCTTCCGAAATTCCTCATGGAGAAGCGGTTGACTTTGTTGTAACATCAGATTGTTACAATAAGATTTACGACTTAGCGCATCAGCCATGACGTTGGCTTTCCCTGGGGTGTAGGTTATTCCTAAGTCGAAGTCTGTGATCAATTCAACCCAACGTCTTTGCCTGAGATTCAGATCCGGTTGGGTGAAAATGTACTTCAGACTTTGGTGATCAGTGAATATTTCGCAACGATTACCGAGGAGGTAATGTCGCCAGGTCTTAAGTGCATAGACTACGGCTGCAAGCTCTAGATCATGAGTAGGATAATTCTCCTCATGTGGGTGCAATTGCCGTGAAGCATAAGCAATTACGTGTCGATCTTGCATGAGAATGCAACCTAGTCCTTGTCGCGAGGCGTCGCAGTAGATAACAAAGTCCTTGGAGAAGTCTGGCGGTACCATTACGGGAGCAGAGGTCAGGCGTCTTTTCAGTTCCTGAAAGCTGTGCTCACATTGTGGAGTCCATTCGAACTTCTTATCTTTCTTGAGGAGTTCGGTTAGAGGTTTGGCAACCTTGGAGAAGTTCTCGACAAAGCGACGACAATAGCTCGCTAAGCCCAGAAAACTCCGAACTTGCTTGACCGATTCAGGTGGAGTCCAATTAAGGACGGCTTGAACTCGCTCAGGGTTAACAGCAATACCTTTACCAGATATTACATGACCCAGATAGGTCACTTCTGACAACCAGAATTCACATTTAGAAAATTTGGCATAAAGGCGATGCTCTCGAAGTTTCTTCAACACTAGCCTTAGATGTTCGGCATGTTCTTCCTCGTTCTTGGAGTAGATGAGTATATCATCGAGGTAAACCACGACGAATTTATCCAAATACTCCATGAAGATTGAGTTCATTAACCGAGAAAAGGTGGCTGGAGCGTTGGTTAATCCGAAGGACATGACGGTGTACTCGTATTGGCCGTAACGAGTAACAAAGGCCGTTTTAGGAATGTCCCCGTTTCTGATTTTGATTTGGTGGTAGCCCAACCTCAAATCCATCTTGGAGAAGACTGAGGATCCAGCGAGCTGATCATACAGGTCGTTGATCCTAGGAAGTGGATATTTGTTCTTGATTGTGACCAAATTAACAGGTCGGTAATCTACAACCATCCGGTCCGTACCATCCTTCTTCTTGACGAATAGGACGGGGCAAGCCCACGGAGATGAGCTAGGTCGGATGAAACCCTTTTTCAAGGACTCATCGAGTTGTTTCTTAAGCTCGGCTAGTTCTAGGGGTGCCATGTTATAAGGTCTTCTAGCAATCGGAACGGTTCCTGGAATGAGGTCTATTACAAACTCAACATCCCTGTCAGGTGGAACACCTGGCAATTCCTCTGGAAAGACATCCGGGAAGTCACAGACTACCGGAACGTCCTCAAGGTCTGGCAAAGGGCTGGCGTTAAGAGAATATAATTGTTGCTTGGCTATTCGGGTCAAGACATGGACTATCTTTCCCGAAGGATGGGTGAGTTGAACAGTCCTAGAGAAGCAATCGATTTGGGCATGATGAGCTGACATCCAGTCCATACCCAGAATGATATTAATATCTGAAGATTTAAGGGCTATCAAAGACGCAAGGAAAACAAGTCTGTCGACTTGGATCTCATTTCCATAACTTACCCTAGAGGTCTGCCATCTAGACCCAGGGGTAGAGATTTCCATAGTGGATGGCATGTCACAGAATGCAACGTTATGCAAACGAGCATAACTTTCTGATATAAAAGAATGAGAGGCTCCTGTATCGAAAAGAACAGATGCCGGGTGGCAGTTAACAAGAAGCGTACCGAGAACGACGTTGGGATCCTCTTGAGCTTCTTCGGCAGAGATACAGTTGACATGGCCACGTGAAGCGGTGACCGGCTTGGCGTGGAAAACTTTTCCTGTCGGCTTGCCACGGCCAACAGCTTTAGCAGATTGATTGGGGTTGGTCTGGGGGCATTCACGCATATAGTGACCAGATTCCCCACACTTGAAACAAGTCACGGAACTGGTACGTGGAGGAGCATTATTGGTTGGACCCCCATAGGGCTTGGCTGGAGCAGACTGTTGAACGGGGCGAGGCGCCTGGAAGGATGGCCTCGGTGTAAACCTGGGTGGCAGGGCGGTGTTGGGTACCCACACGCGGCGCTTCTGAGGACCAGCACCGGATGAGGAACCCATGTCACGGCCATGCTTGCGTGTTGCGTCATAGTCAGTCTGACCAGTTTCAGCACTGATGGCTTTGTTGACAAGTTTCGAAAAAGGTGTGCACTCATGCAGACGGAGGTCGCGGCGAAGCTCAGGACTAAGGCCCTTACGAAACCTTGCTTGCTTCTTGGCGTCAGTAGACACTTCCTCAGTTGCATATCGGGCGAGATTACCAAACTCCCTGCTATAGGCATCCACAGAAAGTCGGCCTTGGGTGAAACTGCAAAATTCTTCACGTTTACGGTCCATGAGACCCTCCGGAATGTGATGTTCACGGAAAGCCTCGCTGAACTCAGCCCAAGTAGTGACATGGCCCGCTGGGTGCATAGCTCCATAATTCTCCCACCATAGACTGGCGGGGCCTTCAAGATGATATGCAGCAAAGGTGACCTTGTCAGCCTCCGCTACCAGCGCGGAACGCAGTTTATGAGAGATACTGCGAAGCCAGTCATCAGCGTCGAGAGGCTCGACGGAGTGGTGGAACGTGGGTGGATGCAATTTGATAAAATCACTGAGTGACACCACGTTAGCCCTCTGATGGTGTGCTGTATTCTGTTCAATACGCTCCAACAAACGGTTTGTCTCCCGCTTGTTTCTCTCAGCTTCCATCATCACCTCGGCTAGTGAAGGAGGATGAGGCAGATTTACATCCCTGGCTTCACTGCCTTCGGCCTGCTCTTGAGAAGCAGGGTTAGCGCGCGTGTTGACCATCCTAGGTAAACAAGACAATGATTTAGTCAGGATGGTAAAATTCCGACATAGGATTCATAATGTAAGAAATAACTCGGAATGCAAGATGATCATCCGTATGACATGGTAGATACAGAAACTGCTTCTTTTATTCCATCGTCATACACACCATACAGGGTTTAGTACAAGACCAAACAAAGTACTATTACGGTGAAAAGAGGATTACATCTCATCGGAGGCATTCCAAGCTCCTATACATTATTTTTCTACACCTCCGGAAGGAGTACAACTAAGTCATATCCCACGAGTCACGTGGGACGATAGACGACACAGCTAGTGCGAACTAGTGATACTACCACTAACTCAGACCGATCCGTAGTAGTCCTCGTAGAAGTCACCTCCATAGCCTGGGAGCTCAACATGATCATCTGGAAACAGACGGTCTCGCGGAGCTTGTGGACCATAGGGGCTAGGATGAGGCCTTGGACCAACAAACGGTGGCCTGCGGGGACCGCGAGGTGGGGTGATGCCTCCTACATCACGCCAAACCATCACGTCTGGCAGAGCGGACCTCACAGGATAGAGATCGCGCATATCTGAATATCCAGCTTGCACCGCCGGTGCGAACCGAGTCAAAGTGGCCCAGTGGTCAGCACGGGTGTTGAAGAGCTCTAGCCTTAAGGCCCGATTTTCTCGGTCCTTATCCTCGAGCATCTCAGCAGTGGTGCGAGTCCGTGAATCCTCCTGAGTGGAGTCAGCATAGATAGCCTGGAGATACCCTTGTGCTCCCGGAAGTGATCCTGGCATATACCGAAAATCAGAGTCCCGAAATATACCAGATCTGACTCGCATAATGGTCATCATAGAGTAGGCGGCGTCCTGCACAGCCATCTCAATGGTAACCCCGAGTCCATAAGAGCAGTGAAGAGGCTCGGTGGATCCAGGATAAGATGGAAATATCCTGACAGTGCAGAGATACTGGCTTTGATTAAAATCTCGGAATTGCTCTTCGACCGTGTACTCAGGATACCAACGGTATCCAGCCTCAGTCATTACCCTGACCAACTTAGCAGTATGGCCGGGTACATCTAGGCATCGAGTCAGGCGAACCACTTGATTGAGGTCGCGAGTGGCCATCTGAAAGCACAATCATAATGCAAGGGCATTAGAATTTGTAGCAAAATTTCGGCAGCATAACAGCTGTAAATGCTCAAGAAGGATTTTGAGACATTTGACAAAGGATTTCATACACACTCAACATCATCATATCAAAGTTCTGGATCCATTCTAACAACATAATGTGGTAGTAGAACTGAACTAGGCTTGTATCCATCAAACTTATAAGGTACTACTGATTAGTAACTCGTGATCCTGATAGAGAGAACAGATCCTAATTCCTTAACCCCCGGTAGAAGAATGGACTGACTCAGATCAGAAAGTCATAAGGTATAAGGAGTAAAAGAGCCTTACGTTCCAACCCACAAACAATTCCCCTACATATAACTAAAGAATTTCTAGACTCAACATCGACCAGTTTGGCTTGGAGAACCTACAGGCAGTCCGACTCTGATGCCAACGCTGTCAGGTCCCCGACTCGATGTCACATCGATCTAGCTGGTAACACCTCATATCACTTTGCGGCCTCACGCACGGTATCCCCACGGGTGTCGTCTTACCTTTTCCCGGGACCGTTTGCGCCTTTTGGCTCACGTATATGATAGTGTCGCTAGCATCCATATGATAAAGAGCCCGGGCTGACATGACTAGTCGTAAACCCAAAGTGGCACAGACTTACAGGGACAGGCATCCATGACCCAGCTTCGAACGTGTCGGCCATCAGCAAGTGGGTCCGGGCTGTAGCACTGGGCTAGCAGGACTCCGGTAAACCGGGCTGTAGCGGGCTAACAGGACTCCGGTACTCAAAGCGTGACATTTCCCCGAAGGGACAGACACAGGAACGAAGAAGGACACATGCCGGCCAGCCTAAGTGTTCCAGAGCAGTAGCAAGCTACCATGGCTCAGCGGTAACACTAGGAGACATTTCCCGGTAAGAGAGGCTACTAAAGATAAACAACTAGATAGTCAGATCCCACACATACCAAGCATTTCAGTCATACACACAATATGCTCGATATGTGCAAATACAACGAAGCATCACAACATGACTCTATGACACAAGTACTTTATTTAAGGCTCAGTGAGCCATACATATCATACACAAAGGTACGGGTCTCACGACCCAACATACAAGTCATACAGTCATACAAACCAGCAGCGGAAGTAACTTGTCTGAGTACAGACAACTAGTAAAATAAAAGAGGCTTGGAAAGCCTAGCTATACTACGTGGTCCTTCACAAGCTCAGGGTCACCACCTGGGTCTTTAGCCTACTCGTTGATGTCAACGTCTACATAGAACCCATCAGAAGGGGTTGCAGCGTCTTCTGTAAAAAATGTAGATTATAGCAACATGAGTACAAAGGTACTCAGCAAGGCTTACATCAGATCCTACATACATGCATAGTATCAAGAAGGGTTGGTGGAGTTATTGCAGCAAGCCAGCTTTGACTCTTGGCTAGGCTATCCTACGATACTCCAACTTGAAATGGTTTTGCGCACACGAGTCCACTACTCACCACTTCAATACACTACCGAGGATCCACCTCCGTCTTCCTACGGAAGAGCCATCCTCGGCACTCACACTTATCTTGAGGCTTTTTAACAGTTTCCATTTACTTGTCTATGAACTGTATAGGCAACCAAGTAGTCCTTTACCGCGGACGCGGCTATTCGAATAGATCATGTTAACCCTGCAGGGGTGTACTTCTTCATACATGTTTCCACCACTTAGCGTCTGCACACGACATGTGCTCGGCAGACTTCAAGCGAAAGCCGACGTGGGTGTAGACCACGACCTACCTAAACACTTAAGCCTCTAGTCCAGGTTTATCGCCTATTCAGGTTCCATCCGCAGGGAGTCCGGCCGAGGTTTCCCATACGGCCCCGAACGATGTGAACAGGGTTCCCGAGATACCTAACGGGTATTCGGTACACCCGGCCACGTACCTACCGCATCACAGCCCACCCCTACGGTTAGCGCTGTCCACGGCCTCCAGTAGGCTACAAACACCAGAAACTACTTGCAACTCCTGGACAGAGAGCTAGGGTGAATAAGAAGTCGAGCGGGGTCATATTTCAGGGTCCAATGCATGGTAGTAGCTGTATCTTAAATCACGCATACAGATCTCAGTGCTTAAGGTCGGCTTCAATGAAACAACCCACCATGTACTCCTACATGGCCTCTCATCGATACCTTTACCAAATCGTGTTCACCACACCACTCTCATTACCGACATAATCATTTCACTCTAGCCCATCACCCAGATGAACCAGACCTGACACGACTCTAAGCATAGCAGGCATAGCAAGGTAGGAACAACACATACATATGGCTCAATCAACTCCTACACATGCTAGTGAGTTTCATCTAGTTACTGTGGCAATGACAGGTCATGCAGAGGAAATGGGTTCAACTACCGTAGCACATAGCAGTTTGAATCGCGTTGTCTTAATGCAGTAAAAGAGAGCAGGAGCGAGAACATGGGATTGTATCGATATGATCAAATGGTTGGTTGCTTGCCTGATGGTTCGATGCACTGATACGGTTCTTCGTTAGGGTAATCACGGTACTCCTCGGGGACAGAACCTGCCGCAGAGAGCACCGATACACAAACATCACCAAACAATGTGCAACAATATGATGCATGCATGAAACATGGCAATATGAGTGTATTGGGCTAATGCAACTAAAACCAGAAGGGTTTGAACAAATTTGAATCAAGGATTCAAATTTCAAATTCAAATATGGCCTTTTAAAGTGCTTTTCCTTGTTCTGCTTAAAACATCAATTTAACTTGTTTGATCATGCATGAAAATAGTACAGATGGATAGATTGGATTTTTCTGATCATTTTTCATATATAATTTGTCCAATTTGGAGTTACAGAATAAAAGTTATGAATTTTTGAAGTTTAAATAATATTCTGGAATTTCCTGATTTAAATTAAATCCAGAAAATCAATTACTGCGTCAGCCTGACGTCAGTGTGACGTCAGCAGGTCAACGGAACTGGTCCAGGTCAAACCTGACACTGGGTCCCGCATGTCAGGGTGATTATTTTAATTAAAACTTCATTAAAACTAATCCTGTTTAATTAACAGGGCTGGGCCCCACCTGTCATTGACTCAGGGGAGTCAACCAGGGCCCACCCGTGGTCAAAGTTAATGTCGGCTGCCGGCGTTTAGTCGCCGGCGAGCCCGACGCGGCGGCGGAAGTGGTTTTGGTCATTTCGGCCACCAAACGGACCGCGGAGACCACCGGAGTGGAGCTGAGGCCAACCCGCAGCTCTTGGCGGAGCCCGTTGGGGTCGGGGTGGCCGGAGTCGACGGCGGCGAGCTCGGCTGCGGCCGCCGGGGTTCGGTCGTGCACGGGAACGGTGCTGGAGCTCGAAGTCGAGCAAAGCGAGGCGCTTGGGATGCTCTACAGGGTCTTGCGAACTCGTTGGACTCGCCGGGGTGACCAAATGGTCACCGGAGCTGCGTCGACGGCGAGCTCGGCGACGGCGGAGGTTCGGCCGTGGTGGGGAGGTGGCTACGGTGAGGGAACGAGGGGAAGGAGAGGGGGAAACGGTGGCGTAGCTCACCGCGGTTGCAGTGGGCGTCGAAGCGGGCTCGGGGACGCGCTGGAGACGGCGAATTCGACGGCGACGGTGGTCGGAGCCCGAAGAGGGGAACGGCGACGTGGCGGCGATGCAGGGCTTCCGGGGAGCTGTGGAGCGGTGGGGAGGAAGAGGGAGTCGTGGCGGAGCTCCTGAGCTGGTCGGGGGAGCGAGGGGTGGTCGGAGACAGCGGCTAAGGCGAACGGCGGCGACGGTGGTGTT